>NC_138550.1:28411823-28624323 GCF_964273705.1 Natrix helvetica | reverse complement strand
TTCAGGAGGCTTCAGGGAGGCCTGCTAGACCCAAAGCAGGATGGAGGGGTCACACACATGCACGGGAGCACAGGGGGGTCACGCGCATCCAAGGGAGAGCACGGGGGGACATGTGTGCATGTGAAGGGGGTGGGGTGCATTGCATTGTGGGTGTGGGCACAAGTGTATGTGCTGTTGCATGCATGTGAGTGATTTCGGTAAGCGAGGACAAAAAGGTTAGCCATCACTGACCTAGGTAATTTTCTTTTTTCCCCCAAGTTTTTACTTTTTATTTTTATTTTTTACAAACATATCAATGTGAACACAATGTGGCACCTGAGTGTCTTACCTTTCAGTACAAATAAAAAAATATCCTTCGTATTTGCTACAATTGAGAATCTTATATAGTTTTGATAATAGGACACATTTTGTTGAATTATAAACTTACATTATTGTATTATTCAATATTTCAATATGTTGTTTTTACGCCAATCAACATATTCCAAATGTCACTCCTTTTACTACAAATGAAATATTAAAAATCATGGCCTAGTAATTCTCAATTGCATGAGTGCTCTCCTTGGTCCTGAACGTTATGTTTTAGATCAGAGCTCCCCGAACTGTCTGGGTTTCAGGACCAGTGTGGGGAGGAAAGGA
Source organism: Natrix helvetica (assembly GCF_964273705.1). NCBI lineage: Eukaryota > Metazoa > Chordata > Lepidosauria > Squamata > Natricidae > Natrix > Natrix helvetica. Next base: position 28,623,687 of record NC_138550.1, on the reverse strand, counting down.
AGAGAGCTGCAGACACTTGCAGTCACCCCTCCTTGTGCAAGGGGGAATATGCACATGTGGAAAAGGTTACAAATTTTGGCAGTTGCAGTGTGCGGCATTTCCATTACCCCTTTCCTTTTTATTCCCTAAAAATCAATAAAATTTTGTTTTAAAGGGGGAATATGCACATGTGGACATGCTTGCCTGCTGCTTCAGGTGGCCCAGTTTTGAACAGTTCACAGTCCATGAGTGGCGGTAGCCCGGAGTTTGGGGATCTCTGGTTTCAGATGACAAATCCACACTTTCTACTCAGTCCATCATCAATATAAACTCCTCACTGCTTCCTTCCACTCCCAGCCTATGTTTTTCAGCTTCAGTTTAAAATTTCAGGTTTCCAACCTGAACTTTTTTAAACTTGTGAGGGCCAAAAATCTCCAATGTTCAATTCTGTTCTAGCAACAGATTTGCATCTGATCAGCTGCAGAAGCTGCATATTCCCTCTCATACTGGAATGGGTGAGTGTCATTTATTTGTTTGTTTGTTTGTTAAATGTATCCATTCATCTCATAATTGAGTAACTATATATTTGTTTTCTCTTGTTTTGCTAATCTCTTTTCTTTTTTCTTTCAGTTTTTCTTTTTTGCACTATGTTTTCTTTCCTTTTTAAATTTGCATTTGTTTTTATATTTTTAATTGCAATGTTTAATAACATTACTGTTAAAAATAATATTTTCCATTCAATCATTTAAGTGCCCTCCTGGTTGGCACCCTTTTATTTCTGCCCTGAAGCATGCTTGGTTTTTTTGCCCCCCATTCTCTGCCCATAGTATTGCATCATTTCTCTTCTTTGCACCTCCTTTCTTTTTCTTCCTTGTTTCTTGACTACAGAAGATAGGAAATGAAGAGCAATGTTACCATCTAGTCTTTATTAATGATTATTATATTATAGAGCAATTATGGTATTCTAAGAGAAAGGAAAATAATTATAAGCAAAAAAAAATTAAAGGTATTGAGGCCAGTGAGTAAGGAACAATCTCTAAAAAGAAAATGCTGTCAGGCCTGCAGCCATCTTTTCTTTTGGATCTTTGGCCTGCCACACTTTCTATTTTTATACTATGCATTTTCTATTGTGGGAAAATGGGAGAGGGGATTGTAAGGAGTTACATACTATATAGCCATAACAAAATTCTTTCTGTAAAGCCAAGGTCATCCTTTGTCTATGCACCTCTGCATTTGACCAGAACTGTATGGGTGGAACTGCCAGAATGGCAGTGGGAGGTTGGACCATGTGATGGGCTTGTGGGTGGTGGGACAAGATCTTAAACTTTCAACTAGGTGGGGAAAACTGGGAAGCTTTCAGATTTTTCCAGATGTGCCAACATGACTCTCTTAATAAATTGGAACTTTGAGGAATGCTTTGCCTTGGACTCTGATTTAATTTTGGATGCTGTTTGGAAGCCTGACACTAGGGAATTCCAAAAAAACATCTCCTGGTTCATTGACTATGCTAAAGCCTTTGATTGTGTGTATCACAACAAAGGTTCCCTTCAGTAGTGGGATTCAAAATTTTTTACTACCAGTTCTATGGGTGTGGCTTGGTGGGCATCGCAGGGGAATTATACTGTAAAGTCTCCATTCCCTCCCCTCTCCAGGGGAAGGTTACAGCAAAATCCCCATTTCCTCCCGATCAGCTGGAACTTGGGAGGCAGAGAATAGATGGGGGCGAGGCCAGTCAGATGTGGTGTTTACCAGTTCTCTGAACTACTCAAAATTTATGCTATTGGTTCTCCAGAACTGGTCAGAACCTGCTGAATACCACCTCTGCTTCTCTTTCTGTGCAGTAGGCAAGGCAAGAAGCAGGAAAATGACAAATGAAATCCTGCAGCAGATGTAATCCAAATTAAATATCAGTCCAGTCCTATTGCCAGCCCACAATTCCTAGTCTGAAATTTCAAGGTTGGCTTTAGAAACAACTGGATCAGTACACAAGACAAGCAGTTTAGACTTCATGCAGAATAGCCCAGAGACATGCTGGGCAGCTATCAGAGTTGTTTCTGTTTTATGTTCTCTCATCTGAATTGTTGTGGTCATGGATGAAAGAAACCCAATGAACTTGGAGACATAGCAGGAATTATTAATATGATTTGTTTTCTATTTGCATCTTGAAAAACATTACATTTTGCCAAGAGTGTTCGTCTGTTCAGACCAGACTGATTTTGTGGGATTTGAAGTCCATTTTAATAGGATGCTGTATATCTGAAGAATTATGAAATCAGATGACAGGCAATTGTCAATTAAGACATTCTCCTGTCTTGTTTATTTATTGATACCTGATAATTATGAATATACCTTTATTGCTAGGTAAATCAATGCAACTTAATTCAGAAACATCAGATTCTATTCAGTCAATGCTCTTTTCTCAGCATCCATCATTATTTAGCACTTGAAATTTGTTCCAGGGCACCAGCTCTGCCACATACCTTATTTAAATGATGAATATGGCCCTTCAAAAAGCAGCTGCTATTGAGACACTAAACTCAAATGGCTTTTATATACATATTATGTTGGCATCATCCTGGCACCTGGTCTAATGTCACTTGATCTAGAAAAGAATACATGAGCAAGAAATCTATGACCGCTAAGAGTTAAAGGATCATAATGGTAGTATGCTAACTATTTTTCTCTGTTATAATTAAAATTCATGACCAGTATGTTACTTTCATTTATTGAATTCATGTAAGATGACTTTATGCAAATATGTAGCTGAAGGGAACTTCAGATAAAGAAAAATGCTTTTCTTCTGAATATGTTCCATCATAAATAATCTATGAAATGATCTAATATTAGTCACTCCAAAACCTTGATTGTACAGTTGATCACATAAAGTACATGTATTTGTTTATTTGTTTGTTATTTTATTACAGAGCTTTTAAGACATTCCAATCTGCTGACTTTGGGTAGATAAAGGTAAAGGTAAAGATTCCCCTTGCACATATGGGCAAGTCCTTCCTAACTCTATGGCTGTGATGGTGAACCTGTGGCATGCACATGACTTCCAGTTTGCTTGTATGATTGTTTTTTGCCATTCAAAGCCTTCAGGGAAGCCACCTGAAGGCCCCTGAATGCTCCGGAGGGTTAAAACCGGTCCTACAAGCAAACCGGAAGTCCATTCCCAAACTTCCAGTTTGCTCGTAGGACCGGTTTTTCATGCTCCAGAAGGTTCAGGGAAGCTCCTGAAGCCTCTGGAGGGGCTCCAGCAGGTAATGCTTTTTGCCCTCCCCAGGCTCCTATAAAGCTTCTGGAGCCTGGGGACAGTGAAAAAAGCATGCCAAAAATGGGGGGGGGAGTGCTGGTCATGCACTCATGTGTGCTGGGGTCATGCCCAAAGCATTATGAGTGTGGCATGCCAGCGTACGATCCCTCTGTGCTCCCCCGCTTTTGGTACGCGAGTCAAAAAAGATTCGCCATCACAGCTCTAGGGGGTGGTGCTCATCTCCATTTCAAAGCCAAAGAGCCAGCACTGTCCAAAGACATCTGTGTGGTCATGTGGCCAGCATGACTAAATGCCGAAGGCACACAGAACACTGTTATCTTCCCACCAAAGATGGTCCCTATTTTTCTACTTGCATTTTTATATGCTTTCAAACTGCTAGGTTGGCAGAAGCTGGGATAAGTAACGGGAGCTCACTCCGTTACACGGCGCTAGGGATTCGAAATGCCAAACTGCCGACCTTTCTGATCGACAAGCTCAGTGTCTTAGCCACTGAGTCACCACGTCCCTGATACTGAACTGATATTACTCCCTAATTCATAACTAGGATTAAAATCATACATTCAGGTAAAAACAGAGAGAATTATTTATATGAAACCAGAAGTGGTGAATAGAAATAGCAATACAAATAAAGGGAACCAATCTCATGACCAATCAGAAATTAGAGCAAAGCTGCCTCCCTGTCTTGGTGGAACAAACAAGTTTTCATCAGGTTCCTAAAAGCCAGAATGGAAGCCCTGTTCACGTATCTGGGGAAGTGCTATTCCAGAGGATAGAGGCTATAATTGAAAAATCCCCAACCAGAAAAAGATTTCACGTTGACAACTAACTCCTTGAATTTATCTTAAGCCAACTGACAACCATCGCAACCCTTGTAGTACAACTATTATATGAGTATCTTGTCCCACACCCATCAGCTGAAGCTGTCAAATGCTCTTCAAAGATAGGCCTACACAGTGTATTGCCTAGTACATTGAAGAGGTAATTAAGGTAATGTGTAGTGCCTGCTCTTCTGTGAAATGTAGCAATTTGCACTCAAGATGGATATGTAGATTGACCTTCTTTATTACAGCAACCTCGAGCAAGATCTATGAGTCTAAGAAGACCTCCAAACTGCAAATCATTTCCACCTAAGAGACTGCAATCCTGTTTATAGTTAACAAAAGAATCTCACTGGGAACAAATGACTTTTAAAGTTTCAGTACCGCTAGAATTGAGATTCAGCTGGCTTTCTACATCCAGACTTAGACAATCTCCAGGAATCCAGACAACATTTAACAGCAATGCTTGAAATCCTGGCTCAAAATATATAGTTTGTGTCATCAACATGCTCATCATATTTAACCACACACTGAAAATCTTGCCCAGGGAGTTCATGTAATGTTGAAAATGAGCAGAAATAGTATCAAGCCCTGAGGCTTCTTAGTAAAAGAAGCTGAATCATCCCATACAACTAAGGGCTATGGTAACACAGTGCTCCTTCCCTTCCTAATTCTCAGAAACAGTTCAAAATGATACCGCCTGTTAGTGAGGACTACTGAAAAATCAAGCAGGGTCAAAATGTTTTTGTTATTCTTCCAAACCAACCAGTGTAAGCATCAACAATGATGTCTCCAAGCTGAACCAAGGACTGAAACCAGAATAAAATGAGTCCAGATAATTTGTTTCTTCCAAATTCTCTGCAATTGCAATTCAGTTACTTTCTCCATAAAATTCCATGTAAAGGGGATTGGTAATTGGCCAGTATATCCAGTTTGAGCTACTGCTTCTTGAAGACAGAGTCCATCACTGCCTCTTTTAAAGAAAGGAATAACCCTCTCTTTTTCAAGGAGGTGCTTTACCACCAGCCTGACCCAGCTGTCCATTACTTAGAGATTTTCATCAACCAGGAGGAGCAGAACTTTTTCTTTCTTGCTTGGTTAACCTTCTATTTATTTTTTTATTATTCTTTCTTTTGAATTATGTGTAAATGTGGTTTATCTGTATGTTCCTATTGATGACTGATTTGTCAGAGTGCCAAGTTTCCAGGAATTAAGATTAATTACTTTTCTTCATGTCTTCAGAGACACATCAGAAAATACAATGACAATTATTTAGTCTCACAACCCAGGGACAGATTCAACCATAGTTTCCACAGTAAATATCCTAGAACAAGCTAAATCCAGAAATGCTAGGGAATTCCTAAGACTAAAAAGACTAACACATCCATCAGCATTAGCAGGGCAAACTACTGTATATTTACAAGGAGCAAATCCCATACTCACTAGCACTGCTGATGTTACCTGGCTAAGTAATGAATACTGCAAGCAAAGAATCTAGTTCAGAGGAGCAAGGACTCTTTCTACATGGTTACAAAGCAACATATGTCCTGGTTGATGTATGTAGCCATAGCAACCAAGGAATTCAAGCAAGATCATCTTCCCCTCCATTGTCATGGACCTTCTGTTAGGACCAATACTGTTCAGAGCAGTAATCGTTGTGCCATGTGGCTCAACTTCTCCTCTTCTATCTTTGCTAAACTCTCCTGGGCTATCTTACCATGTTGAAACAAAGCTAACAGCAGTGAAATGCAGAACATTCCACTTCTTCATGCTGTAATTTTTCAGGCAAGGTGATCATTTCCTCCCTTTTTGCTGAGGAAGCTCTTGTCAGACTCTTCGGTCTTCAGTCACTTCAGATCACATTCCAACAGGGCCTTGGCAACATTTCCCCTCAATTAGCTACTTCTGTTCACTTTGATATTCCAAAAGATTTTTAGTAGATATGATCTCACACATAGACAATCTTCTACAATATTCCAATTATATTGTTTGACGCTAGATTCAAGACCCTTAAGGAGGTGTATGTTTTAAAAAATCATTGCTAAAATATATTCCTACAGAACATGAAGTTGGATATCAATATAATCATGACGATTATACTTTTTCATGGATTTCAATTGAGTCTACTGTAAAATTGACAAATTCTGGATCCTGTTTATAAATTGGAGCATCTTCATAGAAAATGAACTTGTCACTTCACAGAACTTTTATTTGAGAGATTCCTATGCTACTGAATTACAACTGCTTTGGAACAACAGTGAAACCAAATCAAAATAAAACCTGTATTTTCAGCCTTTAACCCGAAAAGCACTACAGTAAAAGTACATACATCTATAATTATTAATAAAACTAGAAGTTAAATATAATAACATACAATACAATAATATAATATAAAATAAATTCATATAGTAACATTACTACAGATAAGAACTGCAATCACCAAAATTTGTACTAATCTTGAATCATAAGTAAGATGGATATTACAAATGATAGCACAAAATCAGGCATTGTGGGAAAGTATGACAGGCCTTAGTCAGACAGAAGAGGTGACAGATAGCTCTCTACCAGGATAGTTCTTTTACATGGGATAGATATACTGTATGTTCTCCAAGATTTATTCTAAAGAGAGCAACAAAGGAACGTATGGCTTGGGAATTCTACAGAATCATTCCCACAAGGATATAAAGGCTGTTGAAGAGGAATGTTTTTATATGCACTGGTAGGACTGCAGAGGAGCATGCATCCAACCTGGCCAAGGTGAAGCCAATTTGAAGCCTCAACAATATTTCAGAATTAATATTCAGGAGAGATAAAATGATACCCTGTTTCTCTGAAAATAAGACCTCCCCGGATAATAAGCACATTCGGGCTTTTGAGTTAATGCACTAAAATAAACCATCCTCCAAAATATTGCAACACAGTAGCAGCCACGCTTTCCAACTCCTGCACCTCAAAAATAATAAGACCTCCACGAAAATAAGGCCAAGCACTTATTTCAGGGGTCAAAAGAAAATAAGACCCTGTGTCATTTTCGGAGCAACACAGTAGCACCAGACGATTTGAGAAAAACCCATAAACTATGGAGTTGCATAGTAAGCTTAAACTACTCCAATATCCCAGAACAGTTACTTAAGATGACTCCTAACATTTGCAAAACCTAATGGACAGATATTTCCAAAGGACTGTAGTCTGCTGTAAGCTCTTGTAAGCCAGGTTGATGCAAAATAGCCTCTAAGAACAGTGGGCTACACCCACAGGGAGAGAGTAATATAATAATAACAACCAAAAAATAAAGCACTAGAACAAAGCACCAACGGAAACCGAATTTTCTAACCATACAGATAGCATTCTTGATGGTACCTAGAGTGATTGTGGCATCCCTGCTAATGTTCCCAGAAGCATTTAACTGATTGTTATTGAATAAATGTGCCAGACTAACAATGTCTTTGCTTTCATTCAGGAAAGCCCTTATACTATATTCATATTTTTCTTTCTCCTAATTGCTACCTGACTGCATTTCTTTTGGTAATTAAATATTGAGTTCACTATTTATCTTAGAATAAAAGAATTTTTCCCCTTCCACTTCAGGCCTATTGCAGAGAGCTATACTTGAAAAAGCTATAATCCAATCCGAGATTCCATTTTTCTGTAGCTTTATTGTTATTGCTTCAGCTTGCATTCCGGGTTTTAAAGTTACATTGTGCTATTTTCATAAAGTACCACTTTTCAATGCTGGATTGTTAGTAAAAATGAATTATTCTTGCTGGTGTTTACATGGCTTGAAATAAATGCATCTTCATTTTTATTTTTGTACTTAAAACATGTTCTGCCTTTTAGAAAAGTTCAGGGTAGCTTTATGAAATATCCTTAGTGGTCACATGTTTAAATCTATACATGGAACTGCTATTCATTATGATTGCTGCAGTAAACATTATTGTCACACTTAGGCTGTTAAGTAGCAAATACATGTTGCAGAGTTACCGTATGCTATTTATGTAAAGCGTTGTTTGTGAACCTTTAAAAGACACCATTTTCCTTCATATTGAATTTATAAACTCTTTGCAGAATAAAGAATTCATTTAGAAGAATCATACCTAATTTAGAATGTGTGTCTCCTATATTTTCACTCTTTCATTCTAAAAATAATTTATAAGAAGAAATAATGTTTTAGCAATAACTTTGGCTAAAAATCCTCATAAGATCTATTTTTTCCAACAGCTGGTTTTGATAAACTGTCATATTTTGATTATATTTCTATTATTCTGAATTTGGGGAAGGACATTTAGGATATTGAGTTTAATCTTTTCTTTAGTTCTTGAGTTCAAACAAAATCCATTATGCTGGGACTTGCATTCTTGCATGCTAGAGAATATTCCATCTGAAATCCTTTCAGTTTTTTTGAACAGTACACCACACCACAACTGCCATAAAATCTTTTCTGAGTAAGCTGATTTCTACCAATTCTACCAATCTTTCTTAGTAAGCCAATTTCTATTACTTGATCAACTTCATATCATCTCCTCTCTAAGCCTCTTCCAGAAACCTGGGATCTAAATTAAACAGAATAAAAGGGAATGATGATTTTTCATCATTCCGAAACTGTGCTTCTGTTGATTTAGCCTAAAGTTACCTTCTATGATTATGATTTTTTTTTTTATAATAAAATTTTATTGGTTTTTCAAGATTTATAGGGAAAAGGGTAAATGGACAGGTATACAAATTTTGGCAGTTGCAAAATGTGTGAGGCCCCCCTCCCTCCATACCCATAGTATACATTTATATATAATGCATTAGTATATAATTGATTACAATCAGCATATTAGTTCTATTATTAAATTCAATCAAATTAAACATTACAGTATAAAATCCAAATATAATTCCATTTTCACTTTCGGTCAATTTATAATAATGTGATTTTCTTGTTTATTTTTGTGATCTGAGTCTTCTTGCTATTGCCCCATCTCCCTCCACTGGCAGAGCTCTGGTCCCTCCCGTGTCCTGCGTGTCCGCTGTAGTGTCTCGTGTTTTCTCTAGGAGTGTTTTATTTTTTTCCATAAAGGCCTGCGCCTCTATGGGTGAATTGATTCTAATTCTTGTCTCCTCCCAGAATATCAGCATACCTTCAGGCATCAACCATCTAAACCACACCCCTTTCTGGTATAATTTATTCGCTAATTGCGAATAATTTTTTCTTTTTTCTCTAATCTTCTTAGGGATCTGCTTCAGAATGGATATCTCCATATCATGGTATGTCAATGCTTGCCCCCTTTGTACACCCAGAATTTCATCTCTTGTGCTTTTTCTAAGGAATTTAATGTGAACCTCCCTGGGTACATTGTGTGTTCTAGCATAAGCTGAGTTCACTCTATAAACCAGGTCTATATCCCACCCCATCTGTTGTTTTTCTTTGTGTGTGTAGTCAGCCAGAATATTTGTCATGATGTCCCTTATATTTTCCCCATCTTCTTCTATAACATTTTGAAATCTAAGATAATAGGACATTCTCTCAAATTCTAATTTCATCTGTTGGATGTCAAGATCTTTGTTCCCTTTCTGCACAGCTTCCACCCCCCCCTCACCTCCTCCACCCCCCCTTCCACAAGATCCAGTCTCTGTGAGTTCTTATAAATTTGGGCTTGATTTTCTTTAATTTCATCTTTCATTTCCCTTAGCTGTTTCTTGATTTCCTCCTGGCCCTGTAAAATTTGTTGAAGCATTTGTTGAAAGTCCATCTCTATAGTCTTAGGTTGCATCAGTTCTGTTATCTTTGACTGTGTGGCTGGACTGGATGTTACAGATGTTGGAGCAGACGTGGCAAAGCCAGGTTTCCCAGGAGGTGGTCTTTTGGATGCCATCCTTTATAACATTAGAAGTTCAGTCCATATATAAGATAAACAGTTAGAAAAGAAGGGTAGCCAGGTGAGGTCCGGGAGCAGAAGAACCAGGCAGAAGAGAATCTCTCTAATAAGTCTGGCAATAGATGAAAGGTTTCCCCTAGAAAGTTCAAAAAATACCAATCCACAAGAGGTTCCTCTGGGAGACACGGAGACAAAGACCGGAAGCCTGAATTTTAAAGGTGGAGTCAGGTTTCACAATTCATAAAGACAACGGAAGTGTGCCATCTTGCCCTGCCAGTTTTGGGCACAGAGGCATAACAAAGTTTTAAAAAAGTTCCAAAAGTCCACAAATCACAGTAGAAAGTAAAATTAAGTTGAAAAGAAAATCATCTCAGCCTGGGTGAGGCTTCATTCGTTGGCTCTCCCCCCTCCTCCTTCCCCGGGGGCTGAGAGCAAAATTATTCCTAGCCGCTTGTTCAAGGGGGGGGAAACCCCCCTCCCTCCAGCCGCGCCTCCAGAATACTCCGAAAGTTATTTTAAAGTTATTTTATAACTAATTCTTCGTGCAAAATAGGGCATGAAGAGAGAAGCAACCTCACCGCACCGCAGCTGCTTCCTTCAATTGCTTCATTCTCCAGACGGCTTTAGCGAGGCGCGAGGCGCAGAAACGCGAGGCGCCCTCCGAGCTAGCTCCCCGGTGCCTTGGGCGCGCGAGAGACCTCCCGCCGGCCGCCGCCGCTGCAGGAGCTCCCCGCGATGCCGCCCCTCCGGCAGGACCCCTCTGTGGGGTGTCCTGTGCCCCCCAAGGAGTGGGGAAGCCCACCGGAGAGCCGGAGCGGGCAAAGAGCTGCCCGTCGCCGCCGCCGCCGGAACCGGAACTCCTATGATTATGATTTTTGAGTCAGCTATGTATCACCTTAATTGTATTATTATTCAACTTGCACTTAACAGAGAAGAGCAATAAAGATGATTAAGGCACTGGAGGCTAAAATATATGTTCCTCCTGGTAAATGTACTATTAACTGGTTATTTTAGGGGTATTGTTTTTAATTTAATTTGTGTGTGTTTTAGGGTTTAAAATTATATTTATATATACTGGCTCTGTACAGTTCTTTTAATTCTATTTTTAACCTCCTCCATTCTAACTGTACATATTCAATTCTATTTATTGTATTTTGATATATTTTTACATGGACTGTACACCGCCCCGAGTCCCTTTTGGGAGAGGGGGGGCGGTATAGAAGCACGGTAAAATAAATAAATAAATAATAAATAAATAAATATATGAGGAACGGTTGCTGGAACTGGGTAGGTATGTCTAGTTTAATGAAAAGAAGGACTAGGGGAGACATGATAGCAGTGTTCCAATAACTCAGGGGTTGCCACAAAGAAGAGGGAGTCAAGCTATTCTTCAAAGCACCTAAGGGTAGGGCAAGAGTCAATGGATGGAAACTAATCAAAAAGAGAAGCAACATAGAACTAAGGAGAAGTTTCCTGACAATTAGAACAATTAATCAGTGGAACAACTTGCCTCCAGAAGTTGTGAATGTTCTAACACTGGAAGTTTTTAAGAAGAGATTAGACAGTCATTTGTCTGAAATGGTATAGAGTTTCCTGCCTGAGCAAGGGATTGGACTAGAAGACCTCCAAGATCCCTTCCAACTCTGTTATTCTGTTAACCAGCTTGCTTACCAGAATGTCATGGGATACTTTGTCCAATACTTTGCAGAAGTCAAAATCAAAAATCCATCTACAACAGGGATGTCAAATTCACAGTCTGCTGGCCATGCCAATCCCCATTTTAGCAAAGGACAAAAAGTTGTGATACGTAATGTAATGACATGTCATCATGAGTTTGACACCCCTGATCTATGTTCCCATAAACTACTGAAGAAGTTATTGAATCAAAACAGAGAGGTTAGACTTGTCAGAGCTACAGAGTGCCTAAAATATTTTCAGAGAAGATTGCAGAAGTATCAGTATGGATCGGCAAATAATCCAAATACATTATTAAAAACCTGTCCAATAGGTCATAAAAATATGGTCCATAAATCTCATGAAGCCTGAGGAGCTTACAGAACATCCAAATAATATAACTGTATATTCAAATGTCCAACAGCAGGTAGCAAAGGTCAGTAAATATTTATGACCCTAAACACTTCTGAGATCAAACTTGCTAAAATGCCTGATTTTCTCAGTCATTTTAAGAATAAACATATGCCCTGAGGTTCAGAAGCCCATAATCACAAATGAAATGTTCATAATCATCCCTTTAATAACGATGATGATGATGATAATGCTGACTTTGCAACAACAAAGTGTTTCACATTTAATATGTGAATGCAGCAAAATTGCACAAAGTGATTACTAAGCTATACATGACCAAGTTGCTAAATTAATCCACTGGTCATTATGTAAAAAATACGACTTACCTGTATCCAAAAAGTCATGGGAACGTAAAGTGAAAAAAGCTACTGAAAATGAGAAGGTGAAGATCTTGTGGGACTTCTGAATACAGACAGATCATCATTTGGAACGCAACATGCCAGTTATCATAGTTGTAGAGGGCCAGAATGTACAATTTATTGACATCGCTGTACCAGGAGATGCCAGAGTCGAAGAAAAAGAACTGAAAAAAAATTACAAAATACCACAACCTGGCCATCAACACTACCTGGTTTTGGATGAAGCATGTAACAGTGATACCCATTGTCATCGGGGCACTTGGCACCATGTCCAGGAATTTTACAAGATACATCAACAAATTGCAGCTTCCTGCAATAACACCAGCGGAACTGCAAAAAAGTGCACTACTTGGAACATCTTATCATTAAGAAGGTACTTGGTTGATACCTAGGATCCTGGCAGCAAACCGTATCAACCATTAGCACCAGTCACTGGTATTTGTAATGCATTTTTGAATGTTCAGTTGGCTGAGTTTCATGTTTAATGAATAAAGTTAATAATAATAATAATAATAATAATAATAATAATAATAATAATAATAATAATAATAACAACAACAACAACAACAACAACAACAATAATAATAATAATAATAATAATAATAATAATAATAATAATAATAATAATAATACAATCAAGGCCATAAATACCTGGGCAATACCAGTTATAAGATACACAGCTGGTATAGTTAACTGGACACAAGCTGATTTGGACATTTTGGACCGAAAAACCAGGAAACTAATGACAATGCACTACAATTTACATCCACGTGGTGATATTGATAGACTATACCTACCCCGAAAATCAGGTGGCAGAGGATTATTACAAGTGAAGCAAATAGTTGAAGAAGAAAAACATGCACTGGCTGATTATTTAAAAGAAAGTCAAGAACATCTATTAATCGAAGTAAAGAACAAAAATCTACTGAAGGCCCAACAGACGAAACAAGAATACAGAAAAGATGTGATAAAATCAAGAATGGAGAGTTGGCAGAACAAAGCATTGCATGGTCAATTTCTGGAAAAAATAAAAGATAAAATGGACAGTGAAAAAACTTGGTTATGGTTAACAACAGGTACATTAAAGAAAGAAACAGAGTCACTAATCCTGGCTGCGCAAGAACAAGCTAGCCGAACAAATGCCATTAAGGCCAAAATCGAAAAATCCTCTGATGATGCCAAATGCAGACTCTGCAAAGAAGTTGATGAAACTGTTGACTACATACTCAGCTGCTGTAAAAAAAATCAAGTAGACTGATTATAAATTGCAGCACAATTCAGTGGCACAAATGATCCACTGGAATTTGTGCAAAAATTATAATATTAAAACAACAACAAACTGGTGGGAACATAAGCCTGAAAAAGTCACCAAAAATCAGATGGTCAAGATCCTATGGGATTTTCGTATACAAACAGACAAAATACTGGCGCATAACACACCAGACATCACACTGGTTGAGAAAAATAAGGTTACAACCATAGACATCGCAATACCAGGTGATAGCAGGGTCGAGGAGAAGGAACATGAAAAAAATCGCAAAATACCAGGACCTAAAAATTGAAATTCAACTATTATGGTACAAACCAGCAGAGGTAATTCCAGTGGTAATCGGCACACTGGGAGCTATTCCAAAAGCACTGGAATTAAATTTAAAACAGTTAAAACTTAACAAAATCACCATCAGTCAAATGCAAAAAGCTGGACTGCTTGGATCTGCACGTATATTACGAAAATACATTACGACGTCCTAGGCCCCTGGGTGGGTCCCGACTAGTAATCAATGCCAAATCCGGCGAACCAACTGGCCGCTGTGATACAATTCTGTTGATGCAATGATGATGATGATGATGATGATGATGATGATGATGATGATGATGATGATTATGTAATATATCTTGGTGGGGCCCGACTAGTAATCTATGCCAAATCCGGCGAAACAACTGGCCGCTGTGATACAATTGTATAATAATAATAGAAGATAAATAGCAAGAATTGAAGACAAACAGCAAGAAAAAATCACAAAGTACCAGGACTTGCAAATTGAAGTTGAGCAACTGTGGAAAAAGAAATCGTGTGTTGTCCCGATTGTAATTGGAGCCCTGGAAGCAATACCTAAAGGGCTACCTTGCTATTTGGAAATTCTAATTTACCTGACTTGAACATTCTGACTCTATAAAAAACCACCCTACTTGGAACAGCTTATATCCTCTGATGTTACCTTAACAGTTCCTAGGCCCTTGGATAGGACTTGAGCAGTTGAGCTACCAACCAGCCCCAAAGGCTGTGAATCTCACCAACGATTAACCACATAATAATAATAAAAAGATTGAACACTGTAGAGGAAAAAGATGGATATGCGAAGTCTTTTTGCATATTATTATGAATAAATTCATTTAGGCTGACCAATTCAACCTAAATATGGGAGAATGTATTTTGAGAAAATACGAGGCAGAGGAATATAATCACAGAGTTGATGTAGATGAAGAAGATGACTTTAATGAAATTTTGCAAGTACTGTTGCATAGGCAAAAGGGACCTAAATACTTTTTAAAATTCAGCATCATGAGATAACATTCAGAACTAGGTTAAGCAGATACCTCCCTAATTCACTAGAGTATGCAAAGTAGGAGAAGTATAGTATAAATCTTGTGATATTCTGTTATTATAGCCAATCTTGTGAAGTTGATTTGTCTTATGAACCTAGTAGAGCAGGGATGTCAAACTCAATTTTATTGAGGCCTGCCTCAGGGTTGTGTTTGACCTTGAAGGGCTGGGGTGGGCATGGACAGGGTGGGTGTGGCCAGTTCGACATCACTTGTGTGGGGGCACCTGTGGAGTCCCGAGCACTCTGCCAGTGCTCATGTGCTCCATTTTTGGCTGCACGGCCTCCTGAAATCCTCTGCCAGTAAAAATGGAATTTGGGAGAGTCACATGCAGCCCTCCGAGCTCCGTTTTCACTGACAGAGGCACTGTGGGCTGGTCCTTCGCTGTTTCCAAGGCAGCCCCGTGGGCCAGATCTAAGGACCCTGTGGACCAGATCCGGCCCCCAGGCATTGAGTTTGATACCCCTGTACTAAAGCTTACAGAAAGGGGTGCCACTGTTCCTTGAGTCCCCCCGTGAAGAGCTGAACTAATGAAGACAATGTCTCTGAAACTATTGGGTGGTAATCTTTATTATGTCACCAACCAAAACTCTGTAAGTTAACAAAACAATTTGCAATTATGCAGTTTGTATCTGAAATAAAATAAAAATAACGATTGTCAATCAGGGTGTGTCCAGTTTTATAGGCATTACAACAAAATTTAATCCGATTCAAGGAAACAATATTGTACTGGTTGATAAAAGTAATTATATATAAAATAAATCAGAATTGTCTGGGCTTTTCACCAAATAGTGAGTTATAAAGAAGGCTCTTGTATATCAGGCATAATATAACAAGATATGAACTATAGATTCAATGGATCCTTCACCACCAGTGCACACTCTTCCCTCGTACAGACAGATTTATTTTAATAGGCTGTTGGACTTGTCCTGACTCTGTCATTTAGCAAAGAAGAGCCTTCAGCTGCATTATTAGTGAAATATATACTTTTACTAAAGCCAAGTGGTTACAAGATAAGAAAAGAGCAGATCTAAGTTTTGTGCATGAAAACTGCCTACCTGCTTTCCTGTTTCCCAGGTTCAACCTCCACCTTCCTATCTGTTTAATGTCCAATGGGATTCAAACAAATTGCTTCAGTAACAGTTCTGATTCTTGGCAGCTCGGTGATGATCCACATTCCATTCCCATGTTTGTTCGGCTTAGGGTCAGCCAAGCAGCACTAACATAGACTTCCAAAGTATTGGTTGAGTGGAGTAAGTGTTTGTGTCAGGCCTCAGTCATATTCCTTTTAGGATCTTTGGCCTGCCACACTCTCTATTATTTTCTATGTGGTTTCATTAGTGGGGTAATTGGGAGGGGGAATAGTAAGGAGTAGAATTGTAGAATGTGTTGTTGTCAAAATAAAACATTCCTTTCTAGAAGGCCAAGGTCATCCTTTGTCTCTGCACTTCTTCACCTGAACGGAACTAGATGGGTGGAAATGCCAGCATAGCAGAGGAAGATTGGACCATGTGATGAACTTGTGGGTGTGGGGACAAGGTCTTGAACTTTCAACTGGCTGGGAAACCCAGGAAGCTTTCAGATTCAGGTTTCCACAGTTTGTACCAACATGTCTCTCTTATTAAATTGGAACTTTGATGAAAGCTATGCCTTGAACTCTGATTTAATTCTGGATGATATTTGGAATGCTGACAGCTTGATTATAGTGCACCATCAAAATGGCCTTGCCTGACACCTCCTAATGTTGAGATTTTGCAGACAGATCAGTTGCCATGTTGATTCACAATTGTCTGCCATGAGCAAAGAGCCTTGACTTCAGTGAAAAAAGTAACATTAATCATTGGGCAATAATAAAAATCTATGTGTTTCTTTCTCCTTTACTCAGACCTGCCTCTCTCCTTAGTATACATTATGCATCCATCTCTGGAATTCTTAATGCATATTCTTGTCCTGGGTTTCATCTGATAGGTCCAGTTTAACAAATCAATTTGGCATTTTTCATTCCAGCCCATATTTTGAGCTAACAACCAAGAGTCTCCCTTAGAAACCCACGCAGAGTACATTCTCTGTTGTAAACAACATATGTTATGAATGGCAGCCAGCTCTCTAGTAGCTTTATCAAAATTAGTTCTCAGGGAATTTATAAACTTGATGTAGTTATCCAAGACTGGGACGTTCAGAATTGAGATTGCCCATTTCCCAATTCTTTCTGTCAAGTGACTAATTAGTACTTGCAAGAGATTAGTCCATTGAGAAAACCCTCAAGTCTTCTAGTGAGGTTTTTTGCCATTGAGCAAAAAAATGGGGAAACGTTTCCAGATTCATCTGGCTTAATTGATTCACCTGGGTCACTGTGTTATTGGAGCAAGACATCGGTGGCTTGATCCACAATCAATGGAACTGCAACACCAGCCATGATTTAATAATGGAGTTGTGAAGTAAATTTTCTCATTCGATAACAATGGGTGTAGAACTATTTATATTGTTGTCAGAACTAGGATCAGATAAAACTTTTATTTAGGATATAAGAACCATTCTGATATACTGTATATTATAAACATTGCTCATTTTTAGTTTATATCAATGTTGATCAATTATCCAGGGCCTTTTGCTATAGTACGGCAAAAATGAAACAACTAAAAATGCTAGCCCTATTCACCCATGTAATAATGGTGAATAACACATTCATTTTGGCAGTGACTAACATGACTATTTCAGAATGTTCAACATTTAATTTTCCAGTTCCCACAGAGATTAACAGGGTTCTTATAATCTTAGCTGTTTTGTGCTAAACTGCAGGCTGCTAGAATATGTATATAGTTAGCAGTACCCTGTTGTGTTAATAGGAAGAAGATGTATTGCCAGGTGTATTTCTATATTATCATTGACTTGAAAATGCTGTATTTGTTCTTCAAAATGAGACTCTGATTTATCGTAGCCTAAATCCTAACAAAAATGATAATAATATGGATCTTACAATATATCCTAACTCTTCAAAGAATAAACTGTGGGCACTGGGACGTCATTAATAATGTATTTAACTGATAAACAATTACCACACTACATACTATAGTACAGTATATACAACAATCATAACCGATAGCAGTGATGGCAAACCTTTTCAGCATCGAGTACCCAAAGCGGAATGCACACATACATGTGGGTGCTGTGTGCATGCCAGAAACCTGAAGACCAGCTGGCCAGCAAGGGCATGTGCACTGGCGAGCTGGTCTTCGGGGTTCTGGCACTGCGGCAAATGTGAAGACCAGTTGGATGGCGTGATGCATGCACCAGAAACCAAACAGCAGCTGATGATGGTGCACATGCCCACAGAGAGTGCTCTGTGTGCCACCCTAGCACTTGTGCCATAGGTTCACCATCATGGATCTATAGAATCTCTCTCTCTCTCTCTCTCTCTCTCTCTCTCTCTCTCTATCTCTATCTCTATCTCTATCTCTCTATCTCTCTATCTCTCTATCTCTCTATCTCTCTCCCCTACCACTCTCCCTCCCTCCCCCTCCCTCAATGGATACCACCAAGCAGGGATGAAATTCAGCAGGTTTTGACAGGTTCTGTAGAACCAGTTGCGGAAATTTTGAGTAGCTTGGAGAACCAGCAAATACCAGCTCTGGCTGGCCCCAGAGTGGGTTGGGAATGGAGATTTTGCAATATCCTTCCCACAGGAGTGGGGAGGGAATGGGGACTTTGCAGTATCCTTCCCCTGGAGTGTAGTGGGAAGGGAGATTTTGCAGTATCCTTCCCCTGCCACACCCACCAAGCCACGCCCACGAACTGGTAGTAAAAAAAATTGAATTCCACCACTGTCACCAAGTATAATATACAATCTACAATATGCATGGAACCAGCTAGATTGTTATTCTTTGTTTTTAAGAAACAGTTTTTCTTAAGTCTTTTGTGCTCAAAAGCCCCATTGGGCTTATTATCTGGGGAGGTCTTATTTTTGGGGAAACAGGGTAGTCAGTGGAGACAGGCAAGCAAGTACAAGTTAAATTTATTCTAGACAGCATTTTTCAGATTTGCATTATTTTATTTAGAATTATACACTGCATACCGTATGACTTTTGAATGAAATATGATGAACAATTTTGAGCGTAATTGTAAAGAAGTCTTCTTAATCCCATAATGTTAAGCAATTTTAAGTTAACATTTGATCAGTGGCATGAGTTATTACAAGTTCTGGAAGAAAATAAAGGCCACTAGAAATGCTGGAAATCTATTAAAGTACTGGATCTATGCACAAAAAAGTATATCTTTTTTCAGTAGGAACAATTAGAAGGGCAGAAGGGTGAAGATGACTAGTAGACTGCAACCAATGAATGTATATAATTCAAGCCTCTCACTATCGGGGTTGCAGATAACTGAAAAGTCTTTGTATTATATCAGACATTGTGCTACATCTATAAAATTCATGAGAATGTCATATTGCCCATTTCATGCTATGAGACAACTTGCTACTTTAGAAGACTTAGAAAAGCCATTGTCTACAAATGGCAATTTGAATGATATTTATGTAAGACATGATATAGATGGATCTTCAGGCATATGCTTGAAGGGCCCTAGAGATCAATCCATATTTCTTGAGGCTGCTGACAAGATAATTCTGAATAGGATTAGTTTCCGGAACATTGATATACTCTCCAAACACTTGCAATCTTTTGAAAATAAACACACAAATTGGTGTTCACACAGCACTCTTAACCTGTTCAATTACACTAGAGGCTTCATTAGTGCAATTAGTGCATCAGCATTCATGATGTTAATGTGGGGGATGGGCAGCTTTGTCTGTAGTGTCAACTCAGATCACTAATTAATTTCTAGGCAAAACGAGAAATTAAAGTCAATTCCATAAAACAGTTAAATATAAGGTGTGGATGAACAAAGGTCACTGTTGAATGGAAATGAGTGTTTTCTTGTAATGAAATGACGTTCACTGTAGGACTCCATGGAAATAGTATTTTAATTAAAATATAATCCATGCTCTCAGGTGCAATAATTTTAGGTGAGGTTTTTGTGAATTTTCCTCCCTCATTTTCGGCAATTAGTTCTATTTTATTTTACTGAATCAATTCATTAATTTATTAACATATTTATTTGCTGTGCTTTTTGTTTTACCGTCTGGAAATGCTTCTCAGTTAAATAAGAGGAGGTCAGTGTGGTTTGAATGATCCACCTATTCTTGTGTAAAGTGCAAGCAATTATATTTGGACAATATTTATCATCTAATACTTTGATGAAAGGGCATTAAAAAGCCGGTGGAGTAAAACTGGAGCATAACTTTGGTTATCTAATCAATGACAGTGCCCTTCCCATCCTTCAATCCTTGTATGAAAAACACTGACAAAACAGGAAAATAATGGAGCCAAAAAGAATAACAGAGTTGGAGGGGACCTTGGAAGTTCTCTAGTCTCTGATCAAACAGGAACTCTTATAACATTTCAGACAAATGGTTGTTTAATATCTTCTTAAAAACCTCCAGTTGGAGCACACACAACTTCTGGAAGGAAGTCATTGCACTGATTAATTGTTCTAACTGCCAGGAAATTTCTCCTTAGTTCTACATTGGTTCTCTCCTTGATTAGTTTCCAACCATTGCTTCTTGTCCTGCCTTCAGGTGCTTTGGATAATAGGTTGACCCTCTTCTTTCTGGCAATCCATAAAAGTATGTTGGGGCAGCAGGTTGAAATTTGAAAGATTTCACATGCTAGCAAAGTTATGCTCAAAATCCTACAACTAGACTCCAGCAGTACATGGACAGAGAAGTACCAGAAGTACAAACAGGATTTTGAAGAGGCAGAGGAACTAGGGATCAGATTGCCAAGATACGCTGGATCATGGAGAAAGCTAGGTGTCAGACCTGCAGCCATCTTTTCTTTTGGATCTTTGGCCTGCCTCATTTTCCATTATTCTACTATGCATTTTCTATTGTGGGAAAATGGGAGGGGGGATTATACAGAGTTAGACGAAATGTAGCCATAACAAAATTCTTTCTAGAAAGCCAAGGTCATCCTTTGACTTTGTACCTCTGCACCTGACCGGAACTGGATCGGTGGAACTGCCAGCATGGCAATGGAAGATTGGACCATGTGATGGACTTGTGTGTGTGGTGGTAAGATCTTGAACTTTCAACTGGGTGGGGAAAATTGGGAAGCTTTCAGATTCGGGTTTTCCCAGATGTGCCAACATGACTTTCTTAATAAATTGCAAGTTTGAGGAATGCTTTGCCTTGGACTCTGATTTAATTTTGGATGCTATTTGGAACCATGACACTAGGGAGTTCCAGAAAAACATCTGCTTCATTGACTATGCTAATGCCTTTGATTGTGTGTATCACAACAAATTGTGGCAAGTTCTTAAAGAGATGAGAGTACAAGACCATCTTATTTGTATCTTGAGAAACTTATATGCGGGTCAAAACACAACATTGAGAACTGGACACGGAACCACTGATTGGCTCAAAATTGAGAAAGGAATTTGGCAAGGCTGTATACTGTGACCATGCTTATTTAACTTATATGCAGAGCACATCATGAGAAAGGCAGAGTTAGATGAACCACAAGTTAGAATTAAGATTGCTGGGAGAAATATCAACAACCTCAGATATGCAGATGTTACCACTCTAATGGCAGAAAGTGAAGAGGATGAACGAGCCTCTTGATGCGGGTGAAGGAGGAGAGTGCAAAAGTTGGCTTGAAACTCAACATTAAGAAAACTAAAATCATGGCATCAATTCCTGGCAAATAGATGGGGAAGAAATTGAGTTAGTGGCAGATTTTATTTTCTTGGGCTCCAAGATCACTGCAGATGGGGACTAGTCAAGAAATTAAAAGATGCTTGCTCCTGGGGAAGAGGATGTTTTCCCAGTTGCAATGCCATCCAGTTCACAGGAAGTAATTCTTCTACTCTGCTGTGGTCAGGCCCCATTTGGAGTACAGTGTAACGTTTGGGCACCACATCTTAAAAAGGACAGTAATAGATTAGATTAGACTCAGTGGCTATCAATATGTTGAGGAGTCTGGAAATCAAACCCTGTGAAGATTGTTGAAAGAGGTAAATACATTTAGCCTATAGTAATAAGTAGGAAAGAAATAAGTAAGATTATCATAATTTATCATATATAGGGATATATGATAACAGTTATCAAATATCTGAAAGAGTAACACACAGAAGGGGTGAATATTCTTTAGTCCTTCAGAGGACAAGACTAAAACCAATGAGTTGAAATTACAAGAAAAGAGTTTCAGAATTCTATCATGTGGAACCGGCTGCCACATGAACTGATGAGTTGACTTTTGCTAGAGATCCTTAAATACAGCTTCATTGTCAAAGAGACACCATTCCTACCAAGAGCAGTAGTTAGACAAGATGGTTTTTTATGTCATTTCCAACCCCATGATTCTATGAGTTGTGGTAGAGATATGGGAGGAATGTTATAGGAAATCTTTTTTTTTTAAATTCAGGCTTGATTATTTGTGACTACTTGGGCAAGTCAATGCAATTTTTTGCTAATAATATAGATGTGGGTTGCCAATATCTTTTGATGGGGTTTCCTAGTGGTCTTCCACCCATGGAGTAACCAGATCCAACCTTATTAGTTGGCTACAAACCATCTATTGAAGATCCATGTAATTGTACAGAGCATTGTGTCGCCATTAGAGGCTTTTGAGAAATAAATATGAATTTTAAAATGAAATAGAAGTTATTTATTTGAGACACTTTTGATACAGGCAACAAAGCAATTGTATTTTCAGCTTCTGAGGAGGAAGTGCTTAACTAAAGAGAACTCCAAGAGACTGGGCTTGGCCATGTGTGGGACAGAATCAGCTCTTTCTAATTATCCGCCAGCCTAATCATACAAACATCAAGCTACACGCACCATATGTCATTTCTTATTGAATGCATTCAGGAGTTTCTTGATTAATCCTTTATTATTTCTTGCCAAATCCCAAGGTTCCCGAAAAGCCATGTGTACTTATATATGTATGTGATTATCTGAAGCAATTCTAATACAAAAGCAACCACTGGAATTATTCTAGACATAGTTGCTTGTTTTCTCATACATACTAATACCTACTGGAAGTACAACCTGTAGCACCTCCTGCAGGGAGAGAATGAAGCTAAATTGCTTAGGGAGTTTTCACTGTAGCATTCATATCTTTGTATTTTCAAACAGAGCTTCATGCTGATAGGGATTTTATATTGTTCCTGCATTCGCCTGTACAGAGTAGCGATAGCCATTTCTCATGGAGTTAAATTTTGCTGAAAGAAATGAAGTTAAGATTTGATTAGCCAGAATCCACATTTCCACAATCTGAAGGTTATTCTTTAATAGATTTAGGCGTCCTAGATGAGATCCCAATGAAGAATAATTACAGCTAACATATCCAGTTAGGGGAATAACAAGCAGTAATTGGGGATACATACAGGAATAAATAATGTATTTCTGAATATTTATTTTTGTAACATTGAGGCATTTCTACGTGAGATTATAATGTAAATGAGCAGGTCAGATTCAGACTTCTCTATTTTAAATTGGTCCTGAGACTATACTAAAAATTTCTATGACAAAAGGGAAAGTCTTGAAAATGAATTGGATCTATAGATGAACCAAATGAAATCATGCTCAGATTTCTCTGAAGAACAAGGAGTTCTGTGCTCAGGTTCAACATTGGCACTGGCTTTTGGCACTCTAATTATTTAGGACCACATTACTTGAAGGACAACATTCACTTCTTTAGCATTAAACACATTATTTGAGTTCCTCCCAGAAGGGTATTTAGAATGGCAGGTATAAAAGATAATAGTTTTCATGGTAATGGACTTCCAGATCATGTTCTATCATATAACTTCAAGTATTCAAATAGATCCCACAGATTTATCTATATTGTTTACCATGGCAATAATTCAATTGGCATTTCAATGAGATAGTGGTGTATAGTTTAGTTTCAGCTAGGATTGTCTGTTCCAAAAGTGCATGTTACAGCATATAGAAATGTAAATCAAGCACTTGTGTGTAGTTCCTTAAAGGAATTGCATTATTAAGGCAGGACCAAATGGTGCTTGCAGAGGACAAATGTGATCCTAGGAAGAGACACCATTGATTTAATAAACTGATGATACAGGCTACATTCATATCCTTGCACCCCATGACCACAATATCATGCCTATATGACTTGTCTTCTTTAAAAAAAAAGACAAAAAACAGCCATATGTCTATTGCTTCTATTGGAGATCTTGTAAAGAAATGGAGATCCCAGGTCTTAGGGAGTTTTTCTTTTTCTTTTTTTACCAGAACATTTCACCTCTAAAAATTCAAAAAAGAAACATACTAGTGGCATTGCCTAATATGGCACAGTTCTGGAGGTGAATTTATACCATCATAGGCAGAGGTGGTATTCGGCAGGTTCTGACTAGTTCTGGAGAACCGGTAGCGGTAATTTTGAGTAGTTGAGGAGAACCGGTAACTACTGCCTCCTAAGTCCCAGATGATAGGGAGGGAATGGGGATTTTGCAGTAATCTTCCCCTGGAGTGGGGAGGGAATGGAGATTTTATAGCATCCTTCCCCTGCCATGCCCACCATGCCATGTCTGCCATGCCACACCCACAGAACCGGTAGTAAAAGAAAATTGAATCCCACCACTGTTCATAGGCTTCTTTCCTGTAACTCTGCTGATGCCAACAGACATAACAGCAACATAAGCAAGCAATTTTTGTCAGTAGTTTATTTGGGTGGAGGGAGGGGGATGTTCAGGTGCCCGAGTAATGGAACAAACTGCCTCTGAAATTGAAGAAAGCCACCTCCTCGTTATACTGCAGAAGAAGGTCAAAAGCATATTTAACCAGGCCCTTATTTTTAGCATTTTATATGCTATGATTTTATGAGGTGTTTTTTTTCCTTGTGTTCAGTAAGCTACCCAGAGCTATTAAGGAATAATAACCTGAAAAGAGCAGTCAGCCTGTTTTCTAAATAAACAAATAAATAAACACAAGTTGATGGAAGGCTTCCATTCTGACTGAAGCGGTAGCAGCCATGCTAATAAAGGATTTGGTTGTGTGTCTTACATACAGCAATGCTGGGCTGAACTGAATGGTCAGAGGGGGTTGCTGTAGTCAAAAAACCCGACTCTTTTAAACTAACCAAATTACTTTGATAATTTTATTTGACTTGCAATTGATAAACAATATATACATATTAACAGTGGTGGGATTCAGCTGGTTCACACCAATCTGGGCAAACCGGTTGTTAAATCCCCCCCCCACACACACACTATCAAAATGGATCCTGGGCACTGCAATGGAGAAATGAGCTATGGAGTGGCTGGCGGGAGGGAAGGAGAAGGCCGCTTTCCTTCTTTCTTCTTCCTGCTCTTCCTCCTTCCCTCATGCCAGCCACTCCATTTCCTCTTTCACCACTGCAGCACAGTGCCCAGGATCCAATTTCATAGCAGAGGTGGGGAAATTTAACAACTGGTTCGCCCAGGGTGAGGTTGAACATTGTGGGAGAATCGTCCCGCATGTCCACTGGAGCTAGAGGATGGGGATGGGCCAATCCTCTCACAACAGCCAACCTGACCCTGGGGAAACCGGTTGTTAAATTATTTGAACCCCACCACTCTATACTTGGCTCCCAGCAAAGCTTTTGCACTTTGTTTGAGCAATACTGAGCAAAAGCAGAACAAGCACTTATATACCTTTGGCCCCCTATGTTGCAAATAAAAGATCCAAGGCAGATGCAGAATGGTGTGGTGATATTTTAGATTAGGGGTGTCAAACTCCCAGCCAGTGGGCTAGATGTGTCACAAACTGGCCACTCTCATGCCCGGTTTAGCGAAGGAGGAAAAGTTCCCAATACGTCACGTGATGTCGCTGTGATGACATGAGTTTGACACCCCTGTTTTAGATAAATTCACTCATAATGACCTTATATTATTCCTTCCTTCCTACTAGGTCAGCATCGTAATCATACTCTCTTTGAGATATGGCCAGTCAATAGAAGCAATTAGGATTACCAGTAGCTCCTGACTTGCTACCATAACTGGGTGAGAATTTTCATTGCTCAGCAAGGCAGTTGTTAAGGAAATTGCAGCTAATTTTTATGACCTTTTTTGCAAATCACTGCAGTTGCGAAGGGAACCATGTGGTTGCTGCAACCACTGTAAATGCATGTTGGTTGCCAAATGTCTGATTTTTGATCACCTCACCATAGGGATGCTGCAACAGGCAAGGCCCAGGTTGTGTTAAGACATTTTTATCAGTGTCTTTGTAACTTCAAATGGTCACTAAATGAATGTTTGAAAGTTGATTATGTGTACTGGATCATGGCTTCCTAACTGAGTCTTCTCACTATTGTCACTCAGTTTGCTTTGAATTGTTTTACAAGGGCACTTTAGCAGTGCATAGCTATTGTAGGGGAAGGAAACTCAAAGGTTTCAATACTGAATGCCTCTTACATATGTATGGGAAGATACCTTTTACCACAGTGGTGGGTTGCAGGCGGTACACCCCAGTACAGGCACAGGTACCGTTCCGGTATGGTGCTCAGGAGGATCCACCAGTCCGCCTGAGCTCCTTACCTTTCTTTTAAGCCTTTGGTGTTTCCGCACACACACATGGCGTGTACGCTGCCTGTGCGATGCTCCACCGAGCAGCTGGAGTGTCACGGAGGCTTAAGGAGGTGTTGCAGGCAGGTACGATGTATGTGCGTGCCAAGTGCGTATGCACGTCTATGCGTGTGCAGTGCGTGCATCCATGTGGGTGATGCCGGGCCCATTTCAACCGTACCAGTTGGAACGGGATCCGGAACCCAGCACTGTTTTACCACCACAGGTTCAGTGACAATTCTTCCACAGAGCAATCTTTTAAAAAACTGCCATGTGGCTGCTTGAATCTCTAAAAGTTTTGGAAGATAGTGCATTATTTTAAAATAGCATATAATAGCTACTATTACAACTAGGTGCACAACTTGTTAAAAAGTACAGTATTTTTCGGAGTATAAGATGCACCTTTTCCCCCCAAAAAAGAGGGTGAAAATCTGGGTGCATCTTATACACTGAATACAGCATTTTTGGCCTACCAAAACCCTGCCCCCTTTGCAAAAATGGACGTGCAGAGGATTTGGGAGGCTTGCAAAGGGCTTCTGGGGGCTGGGGAGGACAAAAATGAGTAGAAACAGGCTGTTTTTGCTTATTTTTGCCCCCCAGCCCGCAGGAACCCTACAAGCCTCCCAAAGCCTCTGCATGCCCCGCTTTTTTTGCAAAAAAAGCAACCTGTTTTTGCCAATTTTGCTCATTTTCACCTCCCAGCCCCCAGGAGCGCTCTACAAGCCTCCCAAATCTCTGAAAGCCTCCCCCCTTTTTTGCAAAAAAAAAAAAACCCGAGGCATACAGAGGGTTTGGGAGGCCTGCAAAGTGCAAAAACTTTTTTTTCAATTTACCTCTTCAAAATCATGATGCGTCTTATACTCCAGTGTGCCTTATCATCTGAAAAATATGGTAAGTATCTGGACATTTGAGTGAGGTGCCTGGATCCTCACTAAAAAAAATGTGGAGTCAGTAACAAAAGCTGATCTAATTTAATTTACATTATAATTGCATTAATATATTACAAATTCTATACAGGCAATATGGTTGCTCCATATATTTATTAATTCCTTTCCTGGCATTAACCATTGCTCTGAGAACTGGAGCCAAGATTTTGGGGTACTCAATGCAATGTTAAGGTGCCTCAGGTGGTACACCTCAGATATTACAAATCATCTTTTCTTTCTTAAAACTATAGAAAATTATAAAGCTGCTATTCAAGAAAGCAAATCTCCTTGCCAAACATCTGTCTGGTATAAGTGAGAGGGAGAAAGCGAGAGAAACACCAATGTATTATATAATTTATCTTCCAAGAAGGCCTACCCTATTCCAGAAAGTTCTTCAGTAGCTACATCTGCATAATGTCTCCATTTCACTAAAGCATGAACTATTCTATTGAATATATTAAATTAAATTATCTTTTATTCCTGGAGTCTTTAATGTTATATGTTCTCTTGGGAAGTCCCAATTTTCCATACTTACTGTGCACAGGTTCTTCATAATCAATCTAATTTTCTTAGCAACCAAAAAGATTTTTTTGATTAGGGACATTAGGCTCCTGTTAACATCAGTCCATCAGCTATATGGTGATTTTTGTTCTCATGAAAATTTGTAACTATGCCTGTCTCTTAGAATTTCAAACCAAAGCCAGTTTAACAGATCTAGGACATCTGGAAATACAGCACTGAAGACTTGTGAACATTCAAAAGATATAATACAAATCTATAGCTATAAATATATAGCTATAAATGTATAGATATAGTTTTATATCTGGATGTAATAGACAGCACAAAGGAAGAAAAGATAAATAGGATTTCTGTAGATGGTAGTTGTCAGAGTTTTGGCAGGTTGACTATTGTTATGAGATAAACGCAGGAGCACAACACAGCACACAACACACAGAGCAGTTAAGCAATTAATAGTGGTTTATATACAAATATATACCGATATACACATGGTAGATAAATCCCTTTCCACTCAGCAACGGACACAAGGAGAGAAAATAAGACACACGATGAGAGAGAGAGAAACTGCCTCTAATGGCCACTTATGTATAGACACCTCTTAAAATGGTAAATGACTTGTGTGGACCCAATCAAGTCTTAAACTAGTTACACCTATATTGCTGAATCATCCTTCTTGCATCAGCTTACAGTTTACAGCTTACAACCTTACATCAGCTGGTAGCTATTAAATCCTCATTACCTGACAGTAGTGGTTGAGATTATTTATTTATTGAGCCTCATTTCTTTATTGAGCTTCATTGAGCTAGCTATGATGATGATGATGATGCAACAAGATGATACAAAATGATAGCGCTATCATTTTATGTATAAATGAGCAAGTTTGTTTTTCTCCCAAATTTTTATCTCCTAAATTCAAAAGCTTAAACAGTCATTCCATTCTATCTATATGGAGTTTTCTCATGCATTCTGCTGTCCATGCCAATGTAACTGGATGATGATAATGAGTGAAAAAAATAAAAGGTGGGAGAGTATAGACTTACTGAGGAAGGCCATGCGTAATTGCTCCTTATTGATCATACTGAGGCACATCTATATGGAAGTAAACACCTCCTGCTACCTCTTACTTTTTTTTTCTGGTCAGGGTGAGTAAGCAAAAGAAGAGACGCCATCTAACCAACCAAAAGTGTTTAGCATTTCTAAACTGCAGTTTACTTCTACCTATAGACAGATAGGTAAGTGGGTGAAAAAAAGCTTTGAGATGGTCCTTATATTTAATAAAAATGCCTGAAAATCTCAATGAGGGGGGCAATTACAAAATGCTGACCCTGAGCATAGCAGGAGGGAATTGTGCTGGAAGAGTATAATCTTCCCAATATGCAGGTTTATCTTCTCAAGTTTGATTTGATTCCTGCATAACGACCCATGATCCTTTAATGTATTAAAAACCAGTTTTTGACTTGGTCATGAATATTTTCCAAATTCTATAATACAGCACTGACTCCTTCCACAACTTGACACTCTTCAGAATGCTGGATAGGAGTTACAGGAGTAAAAGCTCAAATACATTCTGGACACCAGTAGTCTGAGAAAGGATAATTTAAACCCCAAAGCAGAGTGTCTTTTAAATTATTTTTACTCCATTGCAGAATTTAAATAAACGGTTTTATTTATTTCTGTCCTTTCCTGAGATCCCCATATTGGGACCTCAGAGCAGCTCCTGCCATATTAATTTAAATGCTAGAAACAAAAACACATTGGAAAAAGGTTAATAAAATGTAAACCGCAGTGGGCATTACAAAATACAAAGCTACCATAAAATCACACAGACATTTGAAAAATATGGAAAGAAAGAAAATTATCTGATACAGGAAATGTGAGAAAATTCTTCATTGGACAGAATGTAAAAGAAAGTGGCTTTCCATACGTATATCAAGAACTGGCTGGGAAGCAACTTCTAAAGCAGCTTCATGCACATAGGAAAAATGCATTTTTCTGAACAACTCAACAAGAGGGGCTTTGTTCATGCTTATCTCCATTCTTAAGTACTTTCAAAGGATTGGGGCAGCCCTGGTCAACAGCCACAAGAGCCAGTGCTGTGATTAAGGTAACAGGCTAGAAACCAGGAGACTATGAGTTATGGTCTCATCTTAAGCATGAAGTGAGCTGAATGACTTTGGGTCAATCATTCTATTTCAGCCCTGAAAAATATAACAACAATAGCAAACCATTTTCAAAAATCTTGGGAAATAAACCTATAAGGACTAACTCAGGCAGTTGCTAGGAATTGAGACTGCTTTATAAAAAAAAACAGTGCCACCTGGTTTTCTTTCCTGGCACAGTAATAGAAAGCAACTATTTAAATACCTCTTTAAAAAGGTTTTAATTGTTCTGCCAAAGCAAGTAACACTTGCCAGTACATTTATATACTTTTAGGTAGAATGCAGAAGCTGACACTGTGACTGAACATGAGTTATATTAGTCCTGCAAATGACTCTACTATTACTGCTAGGAAGGTGTGAAAGTAACGAACAATATCCCTGCAGTTTAAGAATCCAATTTGCTAATGCGATCTATATCCTTCCTTCTTTCCTTTCTTCCTTCCTTCTTCCCTCCCTCTCCTCCTCTATCCTTCCTTCCTTCCTTCCTTCCTTCCTTCCTTCCTTCCCTCCCTCCCTCCTTCCTTCCTTGCAAGTATTTTGCCCATATTAGCAAGGTCATGCAGCATTTAATGCACTTCTTTTTTATTTTCACTTGATATAATATTCCTTGTCCCAAAATAGAATAATGTGATGGATATGTACAGTATGAGTAAATCTCTCTCTGTGTGTATAACAACATCACTACTCAGGACTGATAATGTTACCTACTAGTTGGGTAATGAAATATCTGCAAAAAAAAAAAACCCGACCAAACTCAGAGAGCACCAAGGACTCCACAACTAGATTTCTAGTAGCATTTGTAGATCTTAGCACCTACATTCTAGAATGAGCTTATGACAGAGGTCTGGATGGTCCCAACTCTGCTGTTGTTTAGAGCCATGAAGAACAGGCTCTTCTCCCAAGCTTTCAGTGAAGGTGAGACCCTTCACGTCATCGCTCTTGCCATCTTTCATCTTTATTTGTATGTTGTATTGATTTTATTGTAATTTCTTTTATTGTTGTGAGCCACCCAGAGTTGTTGAGAGTTGGGCAGCATTATAGCATTGCAAGTTTAATCAATCATTATAATTAAGATTATTAACATTTCTTCAACCACATTCTCATTTTTAGCAAACATCTTATTAAGATACATACCTTCATTTATATCCCTGGCAAACACAATTGGTTTGAATTTTGGTCTTCAACATGTTAATTTTCAGACACATGCTTATATGTCCCTTCGGTGAGAGGGCGCGGTCTAGAAATCAAATAAAATAAATAATAAAATAAACATATCATTTATTATTTACTGCAAATAATTTTGGTTCTCTCTCAATAACATGGCTTCATCAAAATGAAAAATAAACATATACATTTACATCATCACCATCATGCCACCAACACCCTCAGACACATTCTTTATATATGTATACATACATACTCTAAACAACTCAGGAGACATCATATGTCCTCATCTTAGTCTCTATTCAGTGCTAATGTTATTTGCTAGGCATTCTACATCAATCTCATGTGTACTTTCCTTCCATCATGTACCTTTCTTATAGCATTTGACAATGAACCCTTGAATCCACACTCAGATAAAACTTTCCATGTTTAAGCATGTTCGTTTTATCACGTGCTTTCTTTAAATCAACCAATGTGCAGTATTTTTCCTACATTTGCACATTCCTCAATGATCTACTAAAAAGCAAAAAGCAACACCACCACCACCCCAAAAAATCAGTTCTCTGCACTCCTTCCTTGGCATAAAACTACCATATTTTTCAGAGTATTCGACATACCGGAGTATAAGACGCACCAAGGTTTTGAAGAGGCAATTTTTTAAAAAAAATAGTTTTTGCACTCTGCAAACCTCCCCCAAATGGCCCATTTTTCATGAAAACGGGCATATTTTTCTTCAAAAAAGGGCAGGAATAGCCCTTAGGAGGCTTGTATAGTGTTCCTCGGAGGGGGGGCAAAAACGAGCAAAAAACGGGGTGTCTTTTGCTCATTTCTGCCCTCCCCAGCTCCTAGGAGCTCTCTGAAAGCCTCCTACAAGCTATGCACAGCCGTTTTGGTGAAGAGGGCGGGGTTTTGGGAGGCAAAAAAATACTGCATTCAGTGTATAAGACGCACCCAAATTTTCAGTCTCTTTTTTGAGGGAAAAAGGTGTGTCTTATGGTCCGAAAAATACGGTAAACTAAATCACCTCCTTTATATTTTATTCAGAATTCCACCAGACATCTTCCCTGGCACAGTTAACAAACTAATCGCTCTATATTTTTTTGTAAAATCTGTACAATATATGCTTTATATATTGTACAACTTAGATCAGGTTCTGATTTACCCCACAGATAGTCTCTCTCCATTTCTTAGGAGAAGATAATTGTTTTACGAATAACCTGTGGAATTCCTTCAGAATTTTTTAGAAATGTATGCCTTTTTTTGAAGAATATCAGACTCAAAATTGTTTTGCACTCATTCTCTTATCTTCCCGTATGTCTTTCCACAATTATTTCCTGAATATTAAAGTTGCTCTGCTACATTTCAAAGGCTGTTCCTGCAGTACATGTCCACTTTGAAGGATGTCTATGTCTTTTCTCTTTTATCTTATGGTGGTATCAGTTGTAAAGCAATTCCCCTTAAAATTCCATTTCATCTTTGAAGCACATCTGCTTGTATTGCTTTGACCAAGATATTATATAAAACCTGTGTCACCTTGAAATAGTTGCTTTTGAATGGCAGTAAGAGACCAGTAACTCAATATAGCCTACTAATTTTGAAAATAAACTCTTGTTTCAAACCTCTCTAATTGATGGGGTTATTTGGTGAGGTTTTTGTACCATGTGATCCCCTTTTGACAAACAAAGTCAATGGGAAAAACAGACTCACTTAACAACTGTATTACTAACTTAACAACTGCAGTGATTCACTTAACAACTGTGGCAAGAAAGGTCATAAAATTCAGCAAAACTCACTTAACAAATGTCTCACTTAACAACATAAATTTTGGACTCAATTGAGGTCATAAATCGAGGACTATATTTACAATAACCGCAGCATCCTAGGATCATGTGATTGCTGCTGCAATCTTCCCTGCCAGCTTCCTTCAAGTAAAGTCAATGGGAGAAGTCAGATTCACTTAACAACTGCATGATTTACTTAACAACTGCAATAATCTGTTTAACAACTACCAGTTCAGTTCACCCGAACTGGTAGTAAAAAAAAATGCTAGAAATCGCACGGCCCAGCTGATTGCCGCACAGCTGATCATTGGAACTTTTTTCAAAACTTTTTTTTGGCATTTGTTTACTGCCAGTTCAGTAAACTGGTAGTTCTGATGATCAGCTATGCAACAATCAGCTGAACCGTGCGATTTATATTTGCTAGAAAGCAGGAAATCCTGCTTTCTAGCAAATCTAAATCACGCAGCACAGCTGTTTCCTCCCCCCTGCTGTTCTACTTACCTTTACAGACTCATAAAATGCTTCTTAATCCTCCTTTTTCAGCACTGCGTGAGAGTGCCTGTGGTGTGCATGCACGCAAAGTGTGCAATTGGCGTGCATAGGTACAAAGTACATATGCGCGCGCAAAGCGAACCAGTAGCAGACTACAGAGCATTTCACCCCTACTTGCAACAGAAATTCTGGTCCCAATTGTGGTCATACATCAAAGAATACCTGTATCATTTGTGTCTATCTTTTCATTGTTTCTTTCTTAGATAGTGACATTTTATCCTTTGTTTCAGTTTTAATTTTTGACATGTCACTATGATTCCACACAGACCGCTACAGTGCCACTTTCAGTTTTTCCTCAATTCAATTTCATCCCCATTTATTTTTATCACTTCTGTTTTTAATTTTTATTCACTCTCCTGGATGTTTACTGTGCTCATTGTTTAAGCTCACATCTCCCACTCCTAAAGTCTTTATAATTTCATCAGAATGCCACTGCATTTTCTTTGCCTTTTAAAATATTTACTATCATTTTGACTTTATCATTGCATAAATATTATACAGAATCTTTCTCTCATCAACATTTTTTCCTTCAATCTTTCTTTTATCTCTTCGGCACTCCCTTCACTTCATCTTTGCACCAAGCATTCATTTGTAAGGTTTCCATTAGCGCAACTCCACCTGTTTCTATTGCTTTCCCTCATCTTTACATTGTTTTGCTTTTCCACTTTGTTCCAAACAATTTTCACACCTTTCCTCTCCACTCCCCTAACTTCCGCTCCCCCTCCCTGTCACGATGTTAAAAGGTTTGCTAGGCCTGAACTGCCTAAACTGACACTCAAGAGTTAAATTAAGAAAGCTTTATTGCGCAGGTCATAAAACAAAATGTTATCTGAAAGTGATTTATTGCGCACGCGTTACACATTCCAAAAATTCTTTTCTTCTTTGTTCGGCAGCCAACTTGGCAGACGTAGCTTTCATTATCAAAATGTAACCATTAGTTATTTCTGTTTCATTTACTTTTTATTTTATTATTAAAGTTTGTTTATTAATTAGAATACTTTTGAAGATTTTTATTTTTCTCAATATCTCAAAAGATATGCGGAAGGGAATCAGCCACGGTCCATTGATCTCAGATTTCCCCAGGGCATTTTTCCCCTGACAACTTGGTATGCAGAGGTTGGTCGACAACTTGGCAGCTGAAATGGCTACAATTTATGGCTCCATTTTCCCTTCATGCTATCTAAAGATAACCAACTACGCTAATTAGCAATGTCGGAGAAAAAGAAAAAAGAAGAAAAATGGAAAGAGCTTTTTCTGACAAGGAGGCCCCCTCGGACACAGAGAAGCAAGATCAAAACGTGCTTCAGGAACAACAAATTCCTTCAGGTGCCGAGCCAGATGTGGGGGAAGGAGCTACAGGACGCGACATCCACGAAACGAGGTCAGTGGTTCCTCCTTCTAAAATATCTCCAGGAGATTATGAATTTTGGGGGGCCAAGCCAAAACTTCCCACTCTGCCAGAGCCACTCCATTCCCAGAACCTCGCAGATTATCAAACAATTAATGAACGGCAAAAGTCTAAACGGCAACTGCCGGCAGAGAAAAAATCCTCCCACGCAGAAAGCAAAGTTTATGAAATCTCCCCAGATGATGAGCAAGAAATGCAAAGCTATCTTGATCAAATAGAACGTTTCGAAAAATATGCTAGGGACGTGAGAGAGTGCTTTAACGAAATAAAGCGAAGTAGGAGGAGCTCCCCCACTCCCAAAATGTCTGAGGACGCCATCTTGTCTTCAAAACAACAGCCTAAGACACACCCCACAGAGTTCATTGGTCAATTAGAACAAAGAGACATGTACACGTCACCGAGGTCACGTGGTCCCTTTGAGTCAACTGAACT
The DNA here is from genome assembly GCF_964273705.1 of Natrix helvetica. Taxonomy (NCBI): domain Eukaryota; kingdom Metazoa; phylum Chordata; class Lepidosauria; order Squamata; family Natricidae; genus Natrix; species Natrix helvetica. The sequence continues at coordinate 28,588,150 of NC_138550.1, read as the reverse complement.
TCCGCATACGTATAGAAAGGTGAGGCAGCCAAAAAATGAAGCTGCACTGCCATCTGCTGGCGGAGAAAAATTATTACAGCAAAAGATGAAGCAGTTGGACCAGATTTTTAGAGATCTGTCTATGAGTTTTACAGAAGCCCAAACTTTGCCCCCACCCCCTGGCGGTGTCGAATCCTCCCTAGATGGAAAAAGGCAAAGCGAAAGGTGAATTCGAGGAAGCCAATTTGATGTTGCCACGCAAAGGCCAATGATGCAACCCCAGCATCCCCTGGTTCAACAACCAGATTTGCAACCAGAGCAACAAATTGTTCCTCAGCAGGTATTCACAGTCACCCCCTTGACTGGTGAGTCCAAATTAAAGGAGTCAGGAGAGAATTATAAAGCCTGGGTCAGTGAAATTGCACTCTTGCTTCGAAGAGAAGGCACACATTCCATGGTTTTTAATCCTCCTCCTCAACCCTGGACACTTGCAATGAGAGACCTCAAAAACAGAGCAATTACGACTTTGCTCATGTCAATGGAAATTGAGATCCAAGGTATCTTTCCACCTGATGCAACTGCCCAAGAAATTTGGGCTATTTTGGAAGATTGCTACAGGCCCGTTTCAATTGAATCCTCATGTTTGCTCATGTCTGAGTTCCATGGTTCGAAGTTGAAACCTGGTGAACGAATTGGTGGACATTTAACCAAACTGAAAAGAATGAGAAGTGAATTGAGACAAAATGGCCATGTAATCGATGATATCCAAATGATTAGCATCATCATTAACTCATTGAATTATGAATGGAAAGATGCTGTTGCAAAGATTAACTACGTGCCTATTGCTCAACGCACAGTTAACCACGTTTGCAGACTTTTAGTGGAAGACGAAGCTATCAGGTTAGCTACACCACATCTGCAACGGCCTCCAGCGTTAAAGGCTCCAGCCAGACGTCCCTTCCGAGGAAGAGGCTACGCTCCAAGGATGCCAAAATGCTACACCTGCAACCGTGTGGGACATGACACCCGGGATTGTCCCCAACGAGTTCCAGCTCCAGTCACGTACCAGCCCAGAGGAACAGATTCCAGAGGCAGAGGTAGAGGCGGAAGACAAGGTCGTCGTGGTCCAAGGCGTGATCCACAAACTCCACTTGTGACACTGGCCATAACCAACGTTCCACAACCTGATCCAAAGTTCGACAGACGTCTTTTGTGGACTTTAGACAGTGGAGCAGCTGTGCACGTTACCCACAGAAGGGAACTTTTCACAGAGATGGGCGAACCAGAGCCCGAGTATCGAGAACTGTATTCCTTCACCAACCACACTTGCAAGGTTATGGGAAAAGGAACTGTTTACATTGAAGAACTCGATATACACATCCCTGATGTTTATTACATACCTTCAGCAACCAGTAATTTGCTTAGTCAAAGTCACTTGTCTAGAGATTTAAAGTTCCAGGTTCACCACCTCGAAAAAGCAAGTTACTTAGTTAAAGATGGTGATATTGTTGCTGAAACCATGCTGATTGGTGGTGTTTATTACTTAAAGCCAAAGCCTAAAGGGCAAGCACAGGCAAGTATGCAAACTCCAAAAAGGCACAACGCAGACCCAGAGAGAGTTGTCCCAGAGAGAGAAAACGTTACTGTGCCAAAGGCTCCTAAAGCCAACAAACAGAGAAAACAAAAACAGATTGCTCAAAGCAAGCCTGAGGGTCCTCATGAAACTGTTAATGTTGAGAATTCACTAACTGGTAAACCTTTACATTCCAGGTGTATTCACAAGTGGCACAGAAGATTGGGGCATGCCAGTTTCCGTGTTCTTAGAAAGATGCCGGAGTTCGCAAAAGGTTTGGATCTAAAGGGGTGTAAGGTGTTTTTGGATTGTGCGGTTTGCAAAAAGGCTAAATCCAAGGCGGCTCCAATTCCAAAACACGCTACACGCCAGTCAACACGCATTTTTGATTTGGTACACACTGACATAATGGGTCCTTTCCCACCAACACTTGGTGGCAGAAAGTATTTTTTAACAATTGTAGATAATCATTCTAGATATGGATTTGTATATCCTATGAGAGAGAAATCTGAGACCTTTCAGATCTTTAAAGACTTTGCAGCTTTTGTTTCTACACAATACCAAGTTCGCATCGCCAGAATCCAGAGTGACCGTGGTGCAGAATTCATGTCTCAGCGTTTCCAGGACTGGATGCGTAAGAATGGAATTTTTCATCAGACATCTGCTCCATATACACCGGCTCATAACGGAGTCGTAGAAAGAAGACAAGGGGTTCTACAAACCATGATGCGTTGTCTTCTAGAAGATGCCAATCTCAGTAACGCATACTGGGGTGAAGCAATCAAATATGCAAATTACATTGTCAACCGTACTTGGAGCAGTGTAATCAATCAAACACCTTTCTACATGCTGTATGGCTACAAGCCTGATCTCAAGAACCTCCACATTTTTGGTTCATATGCTATGGTGAACACTCCTATAACTCAAGGACCAAAGAGACTGAGATTTATGGGTATTGATGATAATTCAAAATGGTACAAATTCATTGATACTAAACATGTGATTGTCATTTCACAATCTGCTAATTTTGAGGAAGACATTGACTGGTCCAGGATTCATTCCAATGATCCTGAAGTTTATTTTCCTAGAGATGGTGTTCCAGATGCCACGCAGCCTGATGACAAGTCGCAGGCAGATATTCCTTCTACCAGTTCTTCACAACCTGATGTTCCGTCTTCGCAAGCCGCGGATGCTGATGCTAGCGACGAACGTGAGGACGAGGACGATGATGAAGAAGAAGAAGAAGAAGACTGGTCTGTTGTTCCTAGACGCTCCAAGAGGGCCACAAAAGGAATCCCTCCACAACGTTATTCATGGCAACTGACAAAGTCACCATTACCTTTGATTTGCAACGTTACTCTTCCTCCAGAGACATTCACACAAATCAAACAGCTTCCTGATTCAGAACAAGACAAGTGGTATGATGCAATGCAAGATGAAATGGACAGTTTAAAGAAACTTAATGTATTCACACCTGCAAAACCTCCAGCAAACAAGAAAGTCATTGGCACCCGATGGGTCTACAGAATCAAGAAGAAACTGAATGGTGAGTCTTTATACAAAGCCAGACTTGTAGCTCAGGGTTTCGCTCAACGTTATCCTGAGGACTACACAAACACTTACTCACCAACAGTCAGAACTGAAAGTGTAAAAATTGCTTTAACCACTGCAACTATTCTTGGTTTAGAAGTTTTTCAATTTGATGTGGACACAGCTTATCTACATGCAGACCTAGATGAAGAGATCTACGTGAGAAGCCCTCCAGGATTCCGAAAGCAAGAAGGGGATACCTGGTTCCTGAACAAAAGTCTTTATGGTCTGAAACAGTCAGGTTTAATGTGGTATTTATGTCTTACTGACAAACTAAATTCAATGGGCTTTATTAAGTCCGAAACTGATGAATGCGTGTTCACAAAAAGATCTAACAATGCATATGAGATAATTCTTGTTTATGTTGATGATATTGTTTATATTGGTCCAAATAAGAAAATGAGTGAGATTTTTGCCAAAAGTTTGCAGAGATACTTCACACTGAAATCTTTAGGACACATTAGCACTTATTTAGGTGTTCAAATTGAAAAGACACAGAAGGGGTTTAGTCTTTCACAAGAAGAGAAAATTGACCACATTCTACATCATTGCAACATGAAAGATGCTAGCACAACAAAGACACCCATGCAAACAGATTTTCACAACTTAACACATGAACCAAGTCCTGAGTTCGAGGATCAAACACTTTATCATTCAGTCATTGGTTCACTATTATACATTAGTAGTTGGACCAGACCTGACATCGCACTTAGTGTTAATCTTTTATCACGACACGTAGGTAAGGCAACACAATTTCATTGGTCATGCATTAAGAAGTTGTTGAAATACCTGAAACACACTAAACACATGAAGTTATTGCTAGAACCAACACACACTGATCAACCAAAGTTGATTTGTTTTGCTGACGCCGACTGGGCGAGCGACAAGAAGTCACGCAAAAGCACTTCTGGTTACATGATGTTCCTAAATGGTTGTCCTGTTTACTGGCAAGTGAGAAAACAGAGTTTTGTTTCATGTTCATCTACTGAAGCTGAATATGCTTGTGTTTCAGATGCTTGTAATTCTCTAACGTGGTTTGATGCTTTGATCACAGATATCTGGACACGTCCGATTCGACCAATCACCGTGATGGAAGATAATGTATCTGTGGTTTATATTTCTGAGTCACATTTTACAGGTTCTAGGTCCAGACACATTGACATTCGTTATCAAAACACAAAGCAATTAGTTAAGCAAGGTTTTGTTAAATTGCAATATGTTTCTACACATGATCAGATCGCAGACATGCTTAACAAACCACTTGCCGCAAATCAACACGAGTATCTGCGAAAGAAGATGTGCCTTAACTGATGATTTGATGACGTCAGCCCAGACTAGCAAAAGAAGGGGTGTCACGATGTTAAAAGGTTTGCTAGGCCTGAACTGCCTAAACTGACACTCAAGAGTTAAACTAAGAAAGCTTTATTGCGCAGGTCATAAAACAAAATGTTATCTGAAAGTGATTTATTGCGCACGCGTTACACATTCCAAAAATTCTTTTCTTCTTTGTTCGGCAGCCAACTTGGCAGACGTAGCTTTCATTATCAAAATGTAACCATTAGTTATTTCTGTTTCATTTACTTTTTATTTTATTATTAAAGTTTGTTTATTAATTAGAATACTTTTGAAGATTTTTATTTTTCTCAATATCTCAAAAGATATGCGGAAGGGAATCAGCCACGGTCCATTGATCTCAGATTTCCCCAGGGCATTTTTCCCCTGACACTCCCTTCTCCTCTTCTCTCCTCTCCTGCCCTGCTAGCCCTGCCCTTTTCCATTGTTCTGATAGGTGGTCATTTAGTTCACGCTTTTTCATATAGGGCTTGTATCTTTTCTGCTCCCACAAGTTATTCTATTTTTCCTTTCATGGCTCTCACTTCTTTCTTTTTCTTTGTTATCCATTTTTCCCAAGATCTATTCTGGATCATACCAAATAATGGTCTGTCCCATTCTTGGGAGAAATGTCCATATGGTTCAGTTCTAAGTGGGAAGAAAGAGACTGGAAACATGGAGACTGTTTGGAAAGATGGTTTAATGGTGGACAGGATCACGTGGTTTGAGTTCCTGGGTAAAAGAAAAAGGGAAGAGTTGCTGAGAGTGCCTGGGTTTTATGCCCTCTGTTGGGCTTTAAATTTGAGCTTGTGTTCTGATTCGTTGTTAGACTCCCAAGCGGCCATGCAGAGATAACTTTGTAGGTTGTCTGTGTCCCAGGCTTGGTTGAGCCTTGCTGGTGATGCAATCTTCCCAGGTGCCATGTGGTGAGTTCTGTTGCTAGATGGGTAGAGGGCTAATCCTACTTTTGTTGGATCTTGGGTGAGGGCATTTACCTATGAATAGACCTAGCTATCTCTTTATCTCTTAAGTGCAGATCTCTGCTGTGGGCTATGGAGAAGGGTGGAGGCTATTGAGTATGATTCCTGCCTAAAAGACATATTTCTCCATTTCTCATCCAGAGAAATATAATATTCTGCCTTTTTAATATTTCCTAGAATATTTCATTTTTCTAGGAGAGGGGTGGGTGCTAATTTCCTACACCATATTTAGATTGTCTCCGTAGTATTGAATCCAGTAGTTCTCTTTTTCATTATAAACAATCAGATCAGCATTACTTTTAGATTCTATTCATTCCTTTCTTATGGGTACATAAGATTACTCTTAATCTATTTAAAAAGGGAAAATATATTGGCTAACATCATGGTTCAGATAGTGAAACATGGTTACATTTTGAAAGGCAGATTTCCCCCCCCCTCTAACTGTAAAATATCAAAAGCCAAGTTTCTTCAGTCCCCCCCCCCCCTTGCAACTTACATCCTGTCAGTAAAATGTTATAGGTGGTTAATGATATTGGTGGGGGAGGGGATTCCCAGAGCAAGGGACAAGTAGCTCTGCTTTAATTAACAAGTACCCTGTTTTTCCCAAAATAAGACCTCCCTGGCTAATAAGCCCAATAGGGCTTTTGAGTGCATGCACTAAAATAAGCCATCCCCTGAAAATAAGCCCTCTCTGAAATTATTGCAACACAGCAGCAGCCATGAGGTGACCACACTCACCTCCTCCTGCACCTCAAAAATAATAAGACCTCCCTGAAAATAAGGCCAGGGAAACACGGTAACAGTCAGATAAGATTATCACCATACATTGGCAGAGGCAAGGATTTAGGAGACAGAAATGTGAAAAAAAAACAAAATACACACATACTGTAATACATAAATACATATACATACATACATACATACATACATACATACATACATACATACATAGCTATTTGGATGCTATTCTTGTAACTCTAAATACTCTTATTTTAAGCAGAATCAATGAAATCAATTTCTAGAGTCACAGTCTCTACTGGCAATGAAAATGTGGTCTCTGCAGAGACTCCAGACCTAATAGCAAGATCTTCCTGCATGGATTTCAATCAGAATGAATTGAGTGACTTTCTATAATTTCATGCTGGGTTACAGGAAGGAGGTAAGGAAGAAGGGTGACTTCCCTAATACCTAATCGGTCTCTAACAGCTTTATAATTGACATATCCCAGGAGCTATTAAGGATGAAAATAACTAATTTCCACTCATTGTACAGAATAATCAGATCATCTTTCCTGTCCCCTCTTCCAATTGCTTGAGTACTATTTTGGAGTAGCGGGGGAAGCTTTTATTTTCTTATTCTGGCAAAGGGGAGAGCAAGATGTGATAATTGGGAATTGAAGAAGGTTTTTTTTAAAAAAAAATAGGATCAGAATTCTGAGCTGCAGGTGAATAGTTTGTGACTGTAGAATGCAATGCTTTTTTTCCAGTTAATTCAAGAAAGTCTTCGTGTTCACCTTATGTAATTTTTCTCTAAAATTAGAAACAGATTTATACAAAGTTGAGAAATATGAGATACTCTAAGACAAGTTAGCAACTTGCTGGTTAAATGCAGCTTCCTAAGCATTAATTTGTCAATGTTTCCCAGAGTATACCACTGGAATTTAGAAGCCAAGTGCATATTTTGGAATCTTGACCTCCCCATTTCCCACTCAAAGAGGAAGAAAAAGACTATTAATTCAGCATTATCGATTCCAACAATGCCATTTTTCACACAGCCTTAGAAAGCAGAACAAGATTAAACTGTACTCCTTACCCCGTAATATTCTGTGTATTCCTAATATAAAAGGAGAGCACTTTGACCTGTGTAAATTCATTTTCCCCATTTCAGGATACATCAGTTTTGTTTTTATCTGAAATCTTCATATTCTGTATCTAAGATGGCTAGATTTACACACACACATACACACACATACACCATGTATGTATATGTGTGTCTCTGTGTGTTTGTATGTATGTATATGTGTGTATGTATGTATATATATATATATATATGTTGTGGCCCAGCCGGTGCCGGTGCCGCTGCCACCAGACTCCGACAGCGAGGTGTCCTCTGAGTCGGCTCAAGAGGAGGTGGGGGACCTGGACAGGGTTCCGACGCTGAGCAGGGCGCAGAGAGGCTGGTTGGCCACCAGGGGGCACCTGAGGCATGGAGCAGTGGTGAAAGCCAAAGGAAGGGGGCTCCTGATGTCATGCCTTGGAGCAGTGGGGAGGAGTCACAGGACAGTGAGTCAGACAGCAGTAAGCTATTAGATGCTCGTTACCGACGTGCTACCCGGCGTAAGGAGCAATTGAGCAATTACCGGAGGTAATGGCTCTCAGCTGCTGATCATTAGACTCCTCTCCAGACTATAAAGGGACTGCTTGTGGACACACCCTTGGCAGGAATCAACTGATCATTGGAGTTGGAGAAGCTCAGATCTGTGTCGTACTTTGGCAGGCTGGATTGCTGCTAAAGGTTTTACCTGGATTACTGTCAATCTGTTCCCTGGACCTTGGCTGCTAAGGTGATTATCTGGAGCTTGGTAGCTGGATTGCTGCCAAGGGTGTCGCTGTAGCTGGATTGTTGCCCAGAGTGCTATCTTGACCTTGGCAGGCTGGATTGCTGCCAAGGTGGAACCTGTATGTCAATAAACATCTTTGAAGAGACTTTGTGTCGGAGTGTCTTGGTATACAAGAGGAGGGGGTCAGAACATATATATATGTGTGTATGTATGTATGTATGTATGTATGTATGTATGTATGTATGTATGTATTTGTGTTACAACCCCTGGTATGCCCTGGTTTATTTTATTTATTTATTTATCTATTTTATTTATTTTTCTTTTCTTTATTTATTTATCAGCACAAATACAGCATATGTATGTATGTATGTATGTATGTATGTATGTATGTATGTATGTATGTATGTACGTATTTGTGTTACAACCCCTGGTACGCCCAGGGATTATATATAAATACAACACAAATATATACATATACATATACATATATATACACACACACACGTGTGTGTGTGTGTGTGTGTGTGTGTGTGTGCTGATAAATAAATAAAGGGAGACTAGTATAGATCCATTTCAAGCTATTTAGCTCTCATTAGCTAGCCATACCCTTACTGGGATTCGAACCTGGGCTGTATTACATATTAGGCAGTTATATTATACAGCCCTGGTTCGAATCCCAGTAAGGGTATGGCTAGCTGATGAGAGCTAAGTAGCTTGAAATGGATCTATACTAGTCTCCCTTTATTTATTTATCAGCACAAATACAACACAAATATAAAAAGGCAACATTAAAAATAAAAATATGGTTTTCTGCCTGGATGCTCTTCTGTGATGAGCCGAATGACAGAAAGAGGGAGTAGTGAGCTCCCTCCCATATTTGGGCATACCAGGGGTTGTAATATGGGCACCAATCAAGCATTTGGCAATATGTGGAATAGCCAGAGGTAAGTTTACATAATTTTACCACCAGTTCACAACGCAATGAAACTGTGAGCGTGTCTACCTTTCATGCATGCACTTTGCTCATGTGTGTGGCTTGAATGCATGTGTGCAGCTTAGAAAATGTGGCTAAATAGGATGGCATAGTGCCAGGATGGATGGGCAAGGGCAGGCCCACCCGCAAGTTGCCACTACCGGTTTGCCCGAATCGTTCCAAACTGGCTGAATACCATCACTGGGAATAGCCCAAAATATCTATAAGCATCTAGAGGTGTAAAGCACATCGATATGGAGGGGCACTAAGGCTAACGGGGGAGGGGGGGCTCCTCATATTCAAACCTTCTTCTGTTCATGGAGGGCCAATGTCATATGCAATATGCACACATATCAGCATACAGAAATTTTGTATGAACATTGTCATCAACTGGCTTCTTCTCCATTTAAATCTTATCTTTTCCCCCTCTCTCCTTATGGGCTCCAATGTCACAATAGTTTAAATTATCTTGGGTCCATTTCTTTATCTTTTTTATTTCTCAAGTGTTATAAAAAGCAAACACAAAAATCTTAAGGATGCTTTCATGTAGTAAAAGGAATCAAGCATTAAAATTAATCTCTCACACCAAAACTGAAATACCCCTCCAATTCCAACTGGAACATTAAAAGTCATACAAATGAAAAACCTGGATAAATAAATAGGCATTTGGAATTTTCTAAAGAATTGAAAGTGATGCAAGTGAGATCTCAAACCTTGACATAGGTTTAATACTTCCTGTCAATTTTAAAAACAATAGCCCTATTGCCGCAGAACCCAAATACTTCACCATCATATTCTGGACCACTCAGTCAAAGATGGATGTGTTGTTGTAGTAACCATTTTCATACCTCTGTCAGACATGGCAAAATATTTAATTGCTTACCACCACTCCAAGTATAGATACAGTATATTATTGTTTTACTTGGATTTTGTCTGTAGAAGATATAGAAGAAATTTAAGGAAGACATTGGTTGAGAAATGGCTTGTATCTTGAATTATAAAGTAGGCCTGTTTTTCTTAAAGAAAACATCTCCCTGGTCTATGACATATGGGAAATGGGGGGGGGGGGGGTCTATTAATGATGATAGTCAGGTTAAGACAATAAACCAGGATGAAAAAGGTTAAAAATAATCCCCCTTCCAGGTACTCTTAAAATCTTTCTTTGTATCCAGCAGAACAAATAATGGAGAGGGTTGGTTTTTTTGCAGATTCTCATTCCAAATCATGCAATTTATCAATTGTATAGCCTTTATTGTCATTATACATCATGTATACAACAAAATTGCAAGATAAATATACAGCGTAGCATGGAAGGAAGGAAGGAAAGGAAGGAGGAAGGGAGTAAAATAAATTACATATCAATAGCATGTTTACTTCATTGTGTGTGTGTGTGTGTGTGTGTGTGTGTGTGTGTGTTGAAGTAAGTATATATATTTAGTTCATTTGTTACCAGCATTTTTTTTTCATATTGAAATATTTTACACCAAATTTGTCTTTATCTTTTCTTTGACAAAATAGAATTATTTGCCTTGAGCAGTGTCACTTCCATTTTATTGGCGCCATTCCCTGTAACTTTTTTAGCTGGCATTCTGAAGCTTATTATTTGGCTGACAGCAATGAATACATTTACATTTTTAACTGTTTTTTTCTTTTCTCTAATTTTTATTCTATCTTTGGCTTTTGTTTTGCTTTTTGTCAGACCTAGGCATAGTTATTTTATACTTTTCTAAGTAGTAATTAAAATTCCTGCTAGTTTTCTTTGCTATAATTTTTGAAGATAAAAGTAGCATTACCTTAATTGACTCTTGAATATAGATTATTCTTCTATTAAGCTAGTTTAGTAACTATAAATGCTAGTTTAATTTTGTGCCTTAAACCTTTCATATAATAGCTGTTCCACCTTGATTTATTTTTCTATGTAATAATTGCTTTTTACATTTGCTTGTATATGTTGGTTCTATTATCCCATTCAAAACTCATTTATGCATAATGATCCTTTTTCTCTGGTTTCTTTATATTGCGATCTTATTATTATACCTCATAGGTTTGACTGTATCCCCTGCTTGCTGCTATAAATTTAAACAAACAAATGAACAAAGAAACTATCTAATTTTTCAACTATCTGTGATATTTGCCAATCCAGTTCTTTGGTTTATTAAATGAACAGTTATTCACTCCAACCATTTACCACTATATTCATCTTTCTAGATCAGATCTGCAAGTATAACAGAATAAGGTGATTGACAATGAAGATACAATGCACTTTTATCACCTGAAATTGTAGGGAAAAGTTGTCATTGTTTATTTTTTTTCTTTTTGGAAACTTGATGTTCAAATACGATATGAAAGGCAAAAGAATGAAAAAGTCTTGTTAGTAACTACTTGGGGAAAGTATTCAAAAATGGTATGTCTCACATGCCCTATAGTCTATTCAATCATCTGGATAGCCATTTGTCTGAAACGGTATAGGGTTTCCTGCCTAGGCAGGGGGTTGGACTAGAAGACCTCTGAGGTCACTTCCAACTCTGCTATTGTATTGTATTGTATTGTATCTGAAGTGCCAGATCTATACCATAGACTCTTTCTGAAATGAATGAAAAACTTAAAAGTATTAAATGAAATGCCTGGCATCTATTGTTTAGCTTCTAGGCAATCCTAAAACGTGAAGAATTATTGCCAATATACAGTAGTATCCCAGATGAACCTTGACTAATTACTTGATTGTTATCATGAAATGTTGACTTGAAACATTTCATAGCATTCTAAAATGTTTTCACTTCAGTATAAATTAAAGGATTTTCTGGAGGCAATATTAAAAAAAGCACAGGAAGTTCAGAGACTGACAAGAGAAATAAAATCAAGTAGACTTCTAAAAAGGTTATATGTTATTGAATTCAATATTTCAAATTGCAAAGCTTTCCAGTTATCAAAGTGAGATATGCCTTAAATACTTAGCCCAGACATTTTTATGAGGTTGCAGCATGTTCTATGTATAGTATCTTCAAATATGATTATATGATATATCAGTTCTATGATTAATTTGAAATTACATATACTAATTTCCTTTTATTTCTTTATACCTTTAATAGAGCCACATTTCAGTTTTGGAATTGTTGGATTGATTGTTGGTTTCCAGAGACATATAATCTTTAAGTTAAGTAATATTATTTTGCATTCGGCAGAATAACAGTCACCAAAAAAATAGTGGTGAAATATTCAGGATGTTTATTAAGAGGAATGTAACTGCTGTTCTCTTAAAGCTTTGCTATATTTAGAAGTGATAAATTGTATTACTGTGAATTTATGTCGTCTTGATAATACAGCATGCCATCACCATCTACATGAGTTATAAACCAATGATTCACGTGACCTAAAAACCCATCCTTTTCCTCATGTCATTATCTAAAAAAAATAAGCCATGTTTATTATTTCATGTGCTAACAATGAAATGCATGTACCACCTCTTCAATATCACTGAATAGGATAGGAATAGAAGGATTCCTTAAGCAAAAACTTGTTCAAGGAAAGAATTTTGACTAATAACTAGAAAACTCATACTCATTATATCATCATTTCAAAGATACATTATTTCTTTAGTTCAACAGGGAAACAGAATGGCCATGGTGGGCAAAAAAGAAAAGGGAGTGGGAGTGAGTTTCTGTCAAGTTTCTTTGTGGGAAGCAGGAAGGAGCATCAGAAATCTCTCTCCCAAGGAAGTAAAGGAGGGGTAGTAAGAGTAGGAGAGAGGGTAAGAAGGAGAAGAGGAGAGGAGGTGCAGGGGAGGGGAGGGGAAGAAGAAAAGAGGAAGGAGAGGAAGAAAGAAGATGGTAGACAAGGGAGGTTGGGAAGAAGGAAGGAGTAGGGTTGTTGCAAAATAAGATGGATACACGGGGTGGCAAGAAAGCAACCCCGATTATGTTTTTTATATTTTATATTTATATACATATGAATATAAAATTTATATATTTTATATTTTTAAACAGATTGTGATAAATGCTAGAAGACAACAGATAAATATTACTTATGAGAATGTATTTTCTCAAAAGAAAGAAAGAAAGAAAGAAAGAAAGAAAGAAAGAAAGAAAGAACTTTTTAAAAAGAAAAACTCTCTCTCCATTCCTCCCTTTTTCTCCCTCTCCTCTCCTCCCTCCCTCCCATCGTGCTTTGCCCTGTCCTGAAGGCAGTAACTGATGCTGCTGGATAAGAGAGCAAGTGCTTGGAACATTGTAAATTAGGACCACAACACCAGGAGCAGCTCAGCAGCACGGAAGGAACAGCAGCCTGGCAGCATTAAAGCAGCCACAACCTCCCCAAAGTTCATTCTCTTTGGAATAATGAGTCCCAGCATTTTGTAAGTTAGCCCGTTTTGTTCTACCTTTGTGGACAAAATTTGGCCCTGTGATATACCATTTCACCCAGTTAACAGTTTACAGCACAAATGTTTTAGTAGTATACAAGTAGAAAACTATATGCCAAACATGGGACAATACAAAAGCGAAGATTATCTAGGTTTGGGGACTCCCAAAATGGAATAAATAGATGAGAGTGTGCATGTCCGTCTCCCTCCCTTGGGGTAAAAAATTGACAAGATCAAGGAATAGAGCATTATGGGTGGGGGCTAAATAGTTGCATTTTGAATAGGGAAATGACACTTTGCGTGATATTTTATAACAGGCCTGCTTGACTAAGAAAACAATGTCCATTTCAATATTATTGAAGGTACTGTAGATTGCTATTACTGTATGAGAATATATATTAAGGAATTATTCCTCATGCCTTATATGCCTTATATCTTCAGTGTATTTTTCATCACAGATATATTTCCATCAATAATCCTGTATCGCATAAATGGCCTCAAGGGGAAAAAACGCTAACATATAACATTCAAACATATCCTTTACTGGGATTATTAGTTCCCAATTTATTTGAACAAACTCTTTCTACTTTTACTTGAACTCTCACAGACTCTTCCCCCGTTTCTTCCACTGCTGCAGTAATGATTATAACATTTTTACTATCTCTGCTGCATAAGATTTTCAAAATTTCAAGCATAAACCTAGGAATCTACAATAGATGTCTCTTATTTCAGTCTGAAAACTGGTACAATGTAAGATTTTCGTTATTTCCAATTCAGTTCTAACAATGCAATGATCTGATACTCTGTCTTGGGCAACAGATTTGAAAGCTGCGATGCTAATAATGAGACAGCTATCTAAAAAAGTTACAGCAAGGGTTGCTAGAGGTGAGTGTCTCAGGAGATTTCTGGAAATGAAAACAAAAAACAAAAACCATCCCACAGATTGCCCTGAACTATTCAGTAGCTGTTTACCCCAAATCTAACAGAGTTTTGAAATATGTGCATAACACAACAGCCTGTCAATTTCATGCAGTCTTCAACTTATGGCTGTAATGGAGACTGCCCATTACAGTCATATGTCATGATGGTCATAAAGCAAGTCATCCATGTGAACGGCTCAATGTTATTACCTTTTTTTGCAATGGTTAAGTGAATTAACCTGGTCATTAAGCAAATCCATGGTCATTAAGCAATCCCATTGTTCTCTATGAGATACCTTTACCAAAATCAGGAAGTACCTAAATGCCAGCTGTCAAAGCCAATTCATAGCTTCATGTCTTGAGATGGAAAAGTACACATCTGATATGCATACTAATCATAACAAACCCAGGCTTTGAAAAATACTTAACAATGCATGTTAAACATAAGCTGAATTCTGGAAATGCCTTTGAGAAACAACTGGAATTATGGCATTCAATTCAATTTATTATGAAAGGTAAATCAGCGCCTTGCAGCCTCAACCAAAAATGTAATCCCGATATTGCAACTGGTGACATAAAAACTATTAAACCAGTAGAACTAAAAATTACCAACTTTTCAACAACTTTTTAGTATAAAAAAATACACAAAGTAAACAATTGTTTCCAAAGAGATGAAAATGGATCAAAATAGACAGTCATTTGTTACTGTAGCAGTTTAAATGGCTAACCTATCATATAATACCTGAAGAATTCTAATCCATCAAAGTTAACAAATGGAGAAAATTGCCAATGTTTATGGCAAACATACTTATGATGGAAAGCATTCTGCACTGTTTTATCTAAATTGGGTATATTTGTTATTATCATTAACAATGATGATGGAACAAGAGTTGTTTCAAGTGGTGGAAGGTTGGATCAA
Organism: Natrix helvetica; assembly: GCF_964273705.1. Taxonomy (NCBI): domain Eukaryota; kingdom Metazoa; phylum Chordata; class Lepidosauria; order Squamata; family Natricidae; genus Natrix; species Natrix helvetica. Next base: position 28,572,967 of record NC_138550.1, on the reverse strand, counting down.
GTTCTATCAAGGATGTAGTACATATTACTGTATATAATAACATTTGTGGTGATCTCTGAGGCATTTGTTTCAAAAATTCAAAGAAACTTAACATAGAATTAAATCACAGTGACAATCTGAATTGGGTGAAAAATACAGGAAAGAGTTTGAAAAGTTAATTTGACATGCAGAGAAATTTATCTTCTATAAAACTGAAAAATGTAAGAAATGTCTCTAGTGTTTTTTGAGGCGTTGTTTAGCAGTATGATAAAAGAGGCAACCTATTTTTTTATACAGTTTGGGATGATACTGACATTCTAGTTTTATTCTATGCTCAAATTTCCCAGAAGAATTTGACCTACTTGATTCTTTACTGTCCTTTCACCAACAAATTTTTCCTGCTTTATTTAATTTAACTATTCTTTATCGTTGTCTGGAAATAATATTCTTTGCATGTTTTCTACAATTATGTTTTGAAACAGTGTGCTTTCTCCTCATATTCTTACTGCCAAAGGAACAAATGCACCCACAAATAGAGTACTTTTGACACAGCCTGTTAGAAAACAATGGACTCTTGAGAAGATTTGAAAATGAGATTAGAAAAACAGTGAACACTTGAAAACAGGAAGCAAGCACATTTATAGTGACAATCAAAAGTTGAAGTTGGAAAGGTAATTTTATAAATGGGACCCAGTGGCCAAATTAGTACATATAAGAAACTGGAGAAAGTTTTGATGAAGAGTAATGGCCAATGACTGAAAAGATACAACGGATGGCAAAATATACTTTCTCAAAGAATATACAATTATGTCTTCCAATTGCCTTTAAACGTTAGGACTAATAGCCATTCATAGTCCTATCATAGCAGAATCTGTCTCCTTTAAATTTATTTAAACTTGTAAGATCTGGCAGTAAAAAAAAAAGTCCATAAATTTGTTATATGCTAATAAGAAGTATTTTTGTTTATCCTAATTCTCCTATCAGTCATTTTGATTAGATAATTCCAAAAAGTGAAGGAGAAGCATTTCTTTTTCTTCATTTTCTCACCAACATTGTAAAATTACCTTACAGTCTTTATAATGTTCTGTCCTCACCTTCTTTGGATCTTTTCAGCCATATTAGAAATATTAAATGCATAAAGTTTTCCTTGAAGGAAAAAATATTTTTACTCCTTATTCAGTAAATTTACTTTACCTTTCCCAGTTTTTTGACTCTTTGTGATTTAAGGTATCCAGAGTTATAATTAGCAATATTCTTAAAAAGATTAAAAAAAACTATATATATAAAAGCGAAATACCACTCATGCATCATCACAAAATCTCCAGAACCGTAAAGCCTACAAACTTGAAATTTGGCACGTATGTTCCTCTTGGTTTCTAGGTGCTCACTAAGAAAGAATTTTTCGAAATAACCATCAGATCATTAGCATTTCTTATAGTATTATTAACACACACTGATGCTAAACCCACCTGAAAAGAACTCTGTTCCAACTGCCACCTGGGCGTGGGCGTGACCAGTGTGAGACTCATCCGGCCTGCTGGCTGGGAGTTTAGACATTCTACTCCCCCTCCCCACATGAAAAATGCTCTGATGCTAACAAGTTAGACTGAGGGAGAGAAGGGGATAAGATAGGAGAGGCCTCTGTGGGGCCAGCCTAAGGGAGAGAAGGGCAGAGGAGAGGCCAATCATAACTACTCTTTTATTTTCAATCTATAAGCGTGAATTTATCAAGCCTGGTCACATAGTTTCATACTGGAGCATGGGTATTTAGCTAGTAAATATATATAAATGAAATAAAAATAAAAGAGAGAGGGAGGGAGGGAGGGAGGGAGGGAGGGAGGGAGGGAGGGAGGGAGGCAGAATATGAGATGCAGTTTGGTGAATCAGTGGCACTTTATATAAATCTATCTGAATTTTGGCCCATCAATTATTCCCAACAGTCAAATGTTGAAATGGTTTTATAACAGATTTGAGTTTGGAATGTCCTACCGTAGCCTGATTGTTTTCTGGAACAGAATAATAATTTCCATAATTCCAGACCACCAAGAAATTGAATAAGAAGATGATTTGTTACTGTTGCTGCAACACAGACTAATATAATTATCTTTCTGTAAATTATAGTTCAAACAGCAGAAGAAACCTTGCAATATACCCAATTAAGAAGCAAGATAACAAACTATGTGGCTCCTCTATTAGGGAGTATAACTATTTTGTGCATAAATAGGAATATTTCTTCTTTCTTTCTGTATCTTAAGCTCCTCATTCATGCAAACTCACAGTATTCACATGAATTTGATAAATTAGTCAAACGGTTGTTTGAAGGTTTCATCAATCTTTTCCACTTTTTGGACTGAAATATTTTAGCCCAAATATAAAGTAAGGAAGCTCAGTATGTAATTGATAACAAATGTCATATTACACTCTATGTGTGTGATTGTATGTATGTGCTTGTGTGTTTAATTATATACATATTTTTAAAATGTGGTTTATAAATTACATACATATATATATATATATATATATATATATATATATATATATATATATATATATATATATATATATATATATATATATATATATATATATATATATATTTGTGTTACAACCCCTGGTATGACTAAATATGGGAGGAAGGTCACTACTCCCTCTTTCTGTCCTTCGGCTTATCACAAAGACCATGCAGGCAGAAAACCATATTTTTATTTTTACTGTTGCCTTTTTATATTTGTGTTGTAATTGTACTGATCCCAGTAAGGGTATGGCTAGCTGATGAGAGCTAATTAGCTCAAAATAGATCTATCCTAGTCTCCCTTTATTTATTTATCAGTACAATTACAACACACACACACACACACACACACACACACACATATATATATATATGTATATATATATACATATATATATTTCTTGTACAGTCTATCTCCCCCTCTAAATGTATTTTAAATGTATTTTATTGTTATGACGGTATTTTATTTGCATTGACTGTACACCGCCCCGAGTCCCTTTTTGGGAGAGGGGGCGGTCTAAAAATCTAAGAAATAAAATAAAAAATAAATAATATATATATATATATATATATATATATATATATATATATATATATATATATATATATATATATATATATATATATATATATATATATATATATATATATATATATATATATATATATATATATTGTTGTGGTTATTTTTGTGATGGCTTTATTTTGATTAATGGCCACTAGAGAGTTTTACTGAATTTTGGGGCAAAACTATTGAACTTTGGGGCAAAACTATAATCTTATGAATTCTCCCTAACTTATTATTTTATATTCTGATCTTTTTCTTTTGGAGATGAGAATCATCTATGCAGCTCATATATGTACATGGCGTGATATACATAAGTACTTAATGTATTAACTGGTCCCTTACAATGAGCATCAGAATGCCAAAAAGAAATTCTCAGCCAAAGGTGCTTTTGGAAATTTTAAAACTGTAACATTCAGAATCTTAAACTTGGTGTTTTTTTCATGCCATCTCACATTTACTTAGAGCAGTGGTGGGCAACCTTTTTTTTTCAACTGAGCCAAATCTCGCCAAAACCACGATTGAAATTTATTTTGAGAGCCACATTTTTAAAACCGAAAATACATAGGATGGTACACTGTTTTTAGTTTCAATAAACTCTGGCATTTGAAGCACGCAAGTCTTAAAGCTGTCAAGTTGCAAGACCCTTGCACCCCTAACCCTTTAGAAAAAAGAAAAAACCCAGGGTCTTCAAACCTGACCGCTTGAAGACTTGTGGACTTCAACTCCCAGAATTCCTCCTCCAGTCATGTTGCGGCGACGTCATCTGTGTGGATCCATCTTCGGCTTTTTTCACAGGGGGCAGGGCTGCTGCTGAAGATGTCGACGAGCCCCTGCCGCCACCAGAACAACAGCTGCCTCCTCCTCCTCCTCCAACAGCACCACTACATTTGGAGTGAAGCCGCCAAAGCTCCCGCTGGCACCCCCCTCCACTCGGAGCACCGCGTTACCCCTGCTGCCTTCTCCGCCGCCGCCATGCTTTTGAGAAGCCATGAGGCCTTTTTCCCCTGCTCCTGCCCCCCCCCCGCCGCCTTCCTACTGGCTCCCGCGGCCTCATGGCTCCTCGAAAGCACAGCAGAGGAGGAGGGGGCAGGGTAACGCGGGGTCCAACTCAGGTGCTCCGAACGGAGGGGGAGGCGCCGCTGCCATAGGCGGGGGCACCGGCGGGAGCTTTGGCGGCTTCACCTCTGCCGCAGCGTCGGGTGCTGTTAGAGGAGGAGGAGGCGGCAGCAGATATTCCGGTAGCGGCAGGGGCTTTACTTTAGCTGCAGCGCCGGGTGCAAGCAGCTAGGATTGGCCGCTCAAAAGGCAACCGACAAAAGCCACTTTCCCAGAGGGGGGGGCTGTTGGAAGAGGAAAGTGGCTGCCGTTCCCCGCTTGCCGCTTTCGGAGTCGTTTTGAGGCTGAAAGGGAGCAACTAACATGTGTCCTTGCCACAAAGTGTCATTGAAATGCAATATCTTCTGTGTCTTCTCCCCCGCCCCCAATACCGAGGGCGATTTAAACAGATTAAGGCCGAAGGAGATAAAGCGAAAGTACAGTTTGTTAGCGAGTCACTCCCCCCCCTGATGTCTTCCTCCTTAAAACCTGTAGCGGCAGGGGCTTTACTTTAGCTGCAGCGCCGGGCGCAAGCAGCTAGGATTGGCCGCCCACAAAGGACCTCCTCCCCGGGCTTGCTTTCCTGGCATCAGTCGCCCCGCGCTCACCAAAACAAGTCCGGGGAGGTCCTTTGCGGGAGGCCAGTTCTAGCCGTCTGCAAAGGACCTCCCCAGCCTCCGGCGCCTGTGACAGCAGAAAGCACTGCAGCCGCGCACCTTAGAGGGAACAGTGGGAGGGAGGGGAGCGGGCGCCCGGCACACAGAAGAGACGCATTAAAATGTGTAAAGAGCCGCATGTGGCTCGCGAGCCGCGGCTTGCCGACCACTGACTTAGAGGATTGATTTCCCTTGAAATCCACTTCTGTCATATTTCTAAAATCTCAGGTATAAATATTGATATTCTTGTGAACTTTGGCTACTTAATATCTGTCATATTTCTTCCCAAGATTGACTTTTGAATGGCATTATTTAAAACCAGCAGGATCCCACCTCTGGTCAAAATATATTTCACCCCTCACATTGTAGTGGCCAGATATAAAAATTTCTCATCCAACCTGATGAGGGAATATTTTTTGTTGTGGTTGTTTTTGTGATGGCTTTATTTTGATTGATGACCACTAGAAAGTTTTACTGAATTTTGGGGCAAAACTATTGTGTAGTCAAAAATCATTCCAATGCAAGATAATAATATGACAATTACCTTTACTATTATCTCCATCAAAAATTCACATCAAGACAGTGCAGAACTGTATTCTAAGATTTTGTTTAATGTAATTGTAACTGCATGGGAACGTATAGCATATTGCCACCATCGCTATAATATTTCCTTCCCTTACGTTTCCTCCCCTGACCCCCATCTACATTTTAGAGAGCTATTTCTATGATTTAAATGAATTGTCTCCTCAAAAGCTCTCCCTTGTGATTGGAAACGGCAATCTGAGTTCTAAATCATGGTGAGAGTTCATAAATACAGCAAGTTTCCTATTTCAGAGTTCGCCCAATATTCTTTTGTGAATGTTATAACATGCCAATTACATTTGTATGAAGAATGGGTGATTTTTTTTTAAATTAATTTTTGTAAGCCATGGCCCATTTTGAAAATAATGAAGGAACAACAGGTAATGCCCTATGGCAGTGGTCGGCAAGCCGCGGCTCGCGAGCCACATGTGGCTCTTTACTCACTTTAATGTGGCTCTTCTGTGTGCCGGGCGCCCGCTCCCCTCCCTCCTCTCAGGCACTTCAAAACAAGCGCCACTTTCCCTTTTTTCTTTTCGACCCACAATGATTAGGGAGGATCCTGAAGTCGGGCGGGGACGAGAAGCGAGGAGGCAGAAAAAGAAACAGAGGTTAAGGAGCTTCCCCCCCCCCTCCCAGCAAAAATCTAACCGGGGAGCCGGGCGGGCAGTAGCAAATTAGCCGATAACGCCGCATGATCGGTTAATTTGCTACTGCCCACGCGGCGTGATCGGCTAATTTGCTACTGCCCGCCTGGCTCCCCAGTTAGATTTTTGCTGGGAGGGGGCGGGGGGGAAGCTCCTTGGCCTCCGTCTCTTTTTCTCCCTCCTCGCTTCTTGGGGCTCCACCAATGGGGGAGCAAGGCCCGCCCAGCACCAGGCTTTGGGCTAACACAGAGGTCTGCAAAGTTGGCTGTTTTAAGACTGGTGGACTTCAATTCTCAGAATTCTGGGAGTTGAAGTCCACCAGTCTTAAGAGCCAATTTTGCAGATCCCTGGGCTAATATGATTGAGGCCCTTGATGGACTTCAACTCTCAGAATTCTGGAAGTTGAAGTCCACCAGTCTTAAGAGCCAATTTTGCAGATCCCTGGGCTAATATGATTGATGCCCTTGGTGGACTTCAATTCTCAGAATTCTGGGAGTTGAAGTCCACAAGTCTTCAAGCTGTCAGGTTTGAAGACCCTGGGTTTTTTTTCCTAAAGGGTTAGGGGTGCAAGGGTCTTGCAACTTGACAGCTTTAAGACTTGCATGCTCCAATGCCAGAGTTCCTGAGCCAACATGACTGGAGGAGGAATTCTGGGAGTTGAAGTCCACAAGTCTTAAAGCTGTCAGGTTTGAAGACCCCTTGGGGTTTTTTTCCTAAAGGGTTAGGGATGCAAGGATCTTGTAACTCGACAGCTTTAAGACTTGCGTACTTCAAATGGCAGAGTTTATTGAAACTAAAAACAGTGTGCCATCCTATGTATTTTCGGTTTTAAAAATGTGGCTCTCAAAATAAATTTCAATCGTGATTTTGGCGAGATTTGGCTCAGTTGAAAAAAAAGGTTGCCCACCACTGCCCTATGGGAAGGACCTATGCTTCTTCCTTTCACCCCTCAGAATATGATATGAAAAAAGAGAACACTTATCAACTTTATGAGATGATATCCTACTCCTGATGTGAGCTCATTTAAGATCCCAAGAATATGGGACGCCCAATCATTTATGTCTTCCACTGCTTCTTTTAAGTTACATGCAAAATGCCTCTAATGAATGTGTGGTGGGCTCCTCATACATCTTACAATACCAAGAAGTAGATATGTTTTCCTTCACTATATGACTCAAATCTTATGAATTCTCCCTAACTTATTATTTTATATTGTGATCTTTTTCTTTTGGAGATGAGAATCATCTATGCAGCTCATGTATGTACATGGACTGATATACATAAGTACTTAATGTATTAACTGGTCCCTTACAATGAGCATCAGAATGCCAGAAAGAAATTCTCAGCCAAAGGTGCTTTTGGAAATTTTAAAACCGTAACATTCAGAATCTTCAACTTGGTGTTTTTTTCATGCCATCTCACATTTACTTAGAGGATTGATTTCCCTTGAAATCCACTTCTGTCATATTTCTAAAATCTCAGGTATAAAAATTGATATTCTTGTGAACTTTGGCTACTTAATATCTGTCATATTTCTTCCCAAGATTGACTTTTGAATGGCATTATTTAAAATGTAGTTATATGCTGTGACTCTTTCCCAGGTGAAACTCTCCCATCAATCAGTCCGCATCAAGAAATGAATGCTCTCTGCTCTGCAAAGCTCTCTGCACACTAACAATAAGCAAAGTGCTCACTCTGTCACAAACCACAATTTGGGTCTTGAGGAAATGGAGCAATGAGAAGTGTGGAATTCATCTTCAACTTTTATCAGGCCCTAGAGTTGGCAAATGAATTGTTTTTCTGGGCAAATTAACTTATGCCCCAACTATAGGGATGAGTTTTTTCAGATGAATGATGAATTGACCCCAGCTGGAACATCTGTAGAAGTAATGCCCCATTTAGGATACTGTGAAAGAAAGTACTATCATCCTATTTGTCTATTCTCCAGTCTCTAGTGAGGAAAAAAACAGCTCTACATGGAGAAGTTATTTCTTTTGTGTTTTTCATGCCAGCTGAAAAACTAACATTGATCTTTCTGCAGTCATCTCCCCAAGGCTGAAAGGCCTGTAGGATATTGGGAAAAGTTAAAAAAATAAACATTTAATTTAGCCTATTTAAATTCTTAGTTAAATAGTCAACTAGCCATTTAAGGAATGTTTCCTTTGAGCAGTATAATTCTGGTGCACTGTCTGAACTACTACAATGGAATAATGTTTTTCACCTAAAGATTTTCATTCTCTCTGTAGTCTGCATTAGTGTCTCATGTGAAGTTGCTGTCAGTAGGTCAAAAAGCCCCACATGGTTTTTCATCTAACTCTTTTGTTTTAGGAGTGCAAGCAAACTTTTCCTCCTGATTCCCAATTTCTAATTTTTATATTTAACTAAGTTCCTATTTTTTCCTCTTTTGCTATTTTGGAGCTTAGGATATTTCCTTTGGATGATGATATTGTCTTAGTAGATAACAACAGAAGGGAAGCTTAAAAACTAATTTATTAACATACAACTTTTGTCCATTTGTAAGAATATATTGAGGATGTTCCTCCCCTCTAAAATTCATGCATTTTGTAGTTATGAATACAGTTACAGAAATTGCTCACATTCTGTTTGACTGTTAATTCTACATCCTTTTGGGCTTAGATATTTAACATCCCTACTTGAAAGAACAACCCATTGGAATATGAATCAAAGATTGTCTTCTTTCCTCCTGGGATCAAATACATTATGAGCAGAACTGCTATGTCAAGGCAGTTCAGCTGATAACCCATTGAATTAAAAAAAATAGGATATTGTGTAAAACTGATGTATTTATCAGAATGCTGATTTTTTTGTACTTTCTACATACATATTTTATTACTGTATTTTCTTTTTATCTACTTTATCCTCTAATCAGATTCTGTATTTTACTTTTATTTTATTTGATATAGACATAAGATTAATCGATTAATTAAACTACTACCACTCAATTATTATTTTGCTTGAAATATTTTTGATAAATGTAAAACAATGTTTTACATAAAAGAAACTTAATACCAGCATATTGCTGCTTTATTATTTGGGGTTCCCCCTCCCTTTTTGGTTAAATATGCTGTTTTTAGTATTTTTCAAATCTACTCAGACTAAGAAGTTGTCCTACTTAAGATCATTTTTATTTCATTGGGGTTTACTAGAGAGAACTGGTTATTTGAATGCCCCAACACTGGAAGTCTTTAAGAAGATGTTGGATAGCCATTTGTCTGGAACGGTATAGGGTTTCCTGCCTAGGCAGGGGGTTGGACTAGAAGACCTCCAAGGTCCCTTCCAACTCTACTATTGTATTGTATTGTATTTATTCATTTCAAGTATTTCTGTGACATACTGATATTTCTATGCCACCCCAATCAAAATAACTCTGAACAGCTGATGTAGAAAGAAAAATACAATATTTTATACACACACACACACACACACACACACACACACACACTGTGGATGTGGATGTTTGTGTGTGTGTGTAAAATACACAGCATCACAACAATACGAAGTAGATAGAATTAAACAGATGTCAACATCAAATAAAATCAGAGAAAGCTCTCCAAAACAGCTTTATCTTCAAGAGCCTTTGAAAGACCAAAGAAAACAACTTTTCCACATTGTTTGCAATGCAAACAAAAGCAGAAACACCTCCCTTTCTTCAGCCCCTTAAACCTGTCCAAAGTGTCAGATTTGCAGAGATTTTTCCTTGGTAGATTTAATGGGTTGCACCAAAACTGATTGCAGAAGACAACCATGAATGCTTTATAAGTTAAAACCAGCACCTTCAATTACATCCCGAAACCCATTAGTATCCTGTTTTATTTATTTACTACATATTTAAATGTATTGGCTTCCCAAATCCAGTGGACTCTTGGTGGCTTAAAAACTAAAGAAATGAAACATATAAACAGTGAGAAGCATTACCTCAACAGGCAGCCTAGGCCATGAATGGTTTATAATACCAGGGTTACGTGTTCCCAATGTTGGGAGCCCAAAGGTATGCAGGCTGCTGCATTTTGAAACAACCGAAGTTTCTAAATATTGTTTAAGGTAGATAGCGTTATAATATCTAGACAGATGGTTTGAGACTACTTTTTACTGTTGCTATGTCCTCCTGTTCCAAATAAGGCTGCAAATGGCTTATCAGCTGGAGAAGGTGTAGCCCCATCTGGTCACTGCTTTCACTTTCTGATCTAGAAGACCTCTAAGTTGTAAGCCTGTTTCTGATTTGAATATTTGCCCATCAGCTCCAATAGTGAATGAGGACGTCCATGTATCAAGAGCAACAGTAACTCTGACTTCTCGGAGTTCTAGACCCTAGTAAACACCTACTATGGTGTTTACGACAAGGTCCAGGGCAGCAATGTAGAACTAGAATCATCTCTGTAATGAACACATTGTAACCCAAACTATTGAATGTGCTTCCCAGCAGCAATATATAGATGCGGGAAAGGAGATGAGATGAGAGTGACCTCTGTGGCACCCCATAAGTCAGTGACTACTAGGCAATCTCTCTTTCCCTACCAATGTAGATTGGGATTGCCCATTGAGGAAGGAGGGAAATCAGTGCAAACCCCCCAAGCAGTCAAAAAGGACATCACAGTTAAAAGTATCAAAAGCTATTGACAGATCTATCAATATTAGATTGGGTTCATTTTTCTTATCCAGGTCACAACATAGGTCACCTAGGAGAAGAAACAAAGCCAGACCTGAAAAGGGTCAACGTAATCTGCTTCCTTTAAGATTCTGCAAAGTTGGTTTACCACCACTGTCTCAACAACCTTCATAAAGTGGACATTGGAGACTGGTCAGTAAGTGGTTTCTTTTAACATCCCTGGGTCAGGGATGGCCTTTTAAGGGAAAGATATACCACAGCCTCTTTGGGGGCTACTGAAAACTTATCCTTTCCACAATGAGATATTGACGAAGTGGCCATTCACAAACAAACTTCATGTGCAAGTTGTGAAAGGCAGGAGTCCAACCACCACATAGTAGAAGTCATAAAAGACAGCACTTCATCCATTTCTTCAAATGTCACAGACTAGAAGTAGTCCCAGATAACAGGGGGAAATGGTGGTCCATTCTCCCACTATAGACTATGTCCACTTGGAATTAAGGCTACAGCAGGGGTGTCCAAACTTGGGAACTTTAAGACTTGTGGACTTCAACTCCTAGAATCCCCCAGCCAGCATGGCTGGCTGGGGAATTCTGGGAGTTGAAGTCTACAAGTCTTAAAGTTCCCAAGTTTGGACACCCCTGGGCTACAGGGAATCTGAGCACTGGATGGCAAAATTCAGAGATTGGACAAGCATTTGAATTAATATAGGGTTATTTTATATTTTATAAATATTTTATACAGCATACTGGTCAATCTTTCTGACAATGGTAGTATTTAAATTCATAATTTAATAATTAGTGAGAATTATTAGAAACAGCTACTCAAGAGCAATATAAAATTTGCCATTGATGAATAGCTTATGCAAATTATATGTTTATTCTCTTTCGTACTTTTTTCTGATCATTTTTCTTTCCTTTCGGCATAAATGGTCATTCTTCTGTTAGAAGATACGTGTTTTGGTTCCACACAGTCATTTTAAAATCCCATCAAGACTAATATTAAGTAGTTTATTCACATACAATATAGCATATCTATGGTATATTTATACTTGTAGCATTTTCCTTTGCAGGTGTAGAATATCCACAGAATGATTTTTGTAGTCTATTATGTTTGTTTTTTCAATCTTCTGGAATTCACAGTATATCTGCTTTATTTTGGTATTTTGACCAGTGCCATCACATAGCCCTGACCTTGGTTACCGAGGTTGTTATCAGATAACAATTGAATGTAAATACTGATAGTAAATCTGCCAGATGCTTCTGCATTTTTCTCTCATTAATCTCTTTCTAGCATGTTTTGAGTTACTCATGGTCCCATTGAAAAGAGGATTTTCATAACTAACACTTCCACAATAATACAATTGTGCTTTTCTATACTGTAAAAACAGTTGAACCAATGAGCCATTTGTCATGCATCTTAATTTTAATATGAAATACTAATCAGCATTTACAGTCATGTTCCCCCCTTGCACCGTTATCATTTTTATGAGCACATTAGCATTGTTATTAAGGGAGAGGACTCATATGGACATAAACACACTTAGCATTTATTTATTCCTTCCTTTGAGTTCATCATTGGAGACAATCACCTATGCTTGAGAAGCAGATGCTACCACTTTGGTTAAGGTTATAGAGGTTTGATATTAAAGGAAGTAAACCTGTAGAATATTTAATGTCATTGGATCATGAGTTGTTTTATGTATATTGTGCGGACATTTCTTTGTTGTGACAGATTCATCTTGTTGCATCATTCCATGAAACCAAAATGACTTTGAATAGTTGCTGCTTCATTCTGATAGCAGAGAATGGGAAATGCCCATGTATCATTTTTGGCTGAGAGAATGCTATGCCAGAATTTGACTTAAAACTTCTCAAAAGTATTCTTCCAATGCAGAAGAGGTTTGGGTTTTTATACTCAATTCTCAAGATACTTAAGAAAAACTTATTTCAGAGTTATCCTGTTTTTGTTTCCAAGCTAACTTTAGAGATTGTAGTGGGTACAGCTCAGTGGTGGGTTACAACCAGTACGCCCCAGTACGGGTGTACCGGTGCCTGCCGGGAGCAGCAGGTACCGTTCTGGTATGGTGCTCCGGAGGGCCCACCCACCCACCCGCACTCCTTACCGGTATTTGAGGTTTTTTGGGCTTCTGCGCATGCTCACAGAATGAATGGCGCCTGTGTGACACTCCGCCAAGCAGATGGAGCGTCGTGGAGGCATCGCAGAGTGTTGCAAGTGGTAAATATGCATGCATGTGCTGCACGTGCGCATGCTGTGGATGTTTATGTAGTGGATGCCCACCCCTGTTGCACCATACCGGTTGCAACGGGATCCGGAACCCACCACTAGTGCAGCTACTTTCTGTTGCACAAGTTTTCTTCATTCTGAAGCATCCTTGGTTACCATCATTTCCAGCTCTGAAAACATTTCTGATTGAATGTTCCCCACTTCTTTGGGATATAAGGAAAGCTTGTAATGCCAGGAAAACTGTTCACCACTAGAGACATGATTGGGTAATGAAAGAGAAGGTAACTAAATAGTGAATAATACTATATCCCACTAATGATAATTTGTCTGGCATTCTTATTTTCCCTTAAATAAATTTTCAGAGCAAAATTTCTTTCTATCAATTTGAGTGAGAAATGGTAGGAAAAAATGCAGGAAAAATGATTTAACCTGAAGAACTCACTGGGGAAGAGCCTAATGCTGGGAACGATTGAGGGCAAGAGAAGAAGGGTGTCACGATGTTAAAAGGTTTGCTAGGCCTGAACTGCCTAAACTGACACTCAAGAGTTAAACTAAGAAAGCTTTATTGCGCAGGTCATAAAACAAAAAGTTCTTATCTGAAAGTGATTTATTGCGCATGCGGTTACACATTCCAAAATTCCTTTCTTCTTTGTTCGGCTGCCAGCTTGGCAGACGTAGCTTTCATTATCAAAATGTAACCATTAGTTATTTCTGTTTCATTTACTTTTTATTTTATTATTAAAGTTTGTTTATTAATTAGAATACTTTTGAAGACTTATTTTTCTCAATATCTCAAAAGATATGCGGAAGGGAATCAGCCACGGTCCATTGATCTCAGATTTCCCCAGGGCATTTTTTCCCTGACAACTTGGTTGCAGAGCTTGGCTGTAGCTGAGATGGCTACAATTTATGGCTGTATTTTCCCTTCATGCTATCTAAAGATAACCGACTAAGCCTAATTAGCAATGTCGGAGAAAAAGAAAAAAAAGAAAAGGAAAGATGGGGCGAGCACAGATGAATCAGCTTCCTCTGACAAGGAGGCCCCCTCGGACACAGAGGAGCAAGATTCTTCAGGTGCCGAACCAGATGTGGGGGAAGGAGCTACAGAAGGCAAGATCTACGGACTGAGGTCAGTAAATCTTCCTCATTATCAAGATACAATTAACGAACGGCAAAAGTCTAAACGGCAACTGCTGGCAGAGAAAAAATCCTCCCACACAGAAAGCAAAGTTTATGAATCCTCCCCAAATGATGAGCAAGAAATGCAAAGCTATCTTGATCAAATAAAGCTGTTTGAAAAATATACTAGGGAGGTGAGAGAGTGCTTTAACTAAATAAAGCAAAGTAGGAGGAGCTCCCCCACTCCCAAAATATTTGAGGACGCCATCTTGTCTTCAAAACAACAGCCTAAGACACACCCCACAGAGTTCATTGGTCAATCAGAACAAAGAGACATGTACACGTCACCGAGGTCACGTGGTCCCTTTGAGTCAACTGAACTTCCGCATACGTATAGAAAGGTGAGGCAGCCAAAAAGTGAAGCTGCACTGCCATCTGCTGGCGGAGAAAAATTATTACAGCAAAAGATGAAGCAGTTGGACCAGATTTTTAGAGATCTGTCTATGAGTTTTACAGAAGCCCAAACTTTGCCCTCAAAGGATAAGTCTTCAACACCTCCTGGCGGTGCTGAATCCTCCCTAGATGGAAAAGGGCAAAGCCAAAGGCGAATTCGAGGAAGCCAATTTGATGTTGCCACGCAAAGGCCAATGATGCAACCCCAGCATCCCCTGGTTCAACAACCAGATTTGCAACCAGAGCAACAAATTGTTCCTCAGCAGGTATTCACAGTCACCCCCTTGACTGGTGAGTCCAAATTAAAGGAGTCAGGAGAGAATTATAAAGCCTGGGTCAGTGAAATTGCGCTCTTGCTTCGAAGAGAAGGCACACATTCCATGGTTTTTAATCCTCCCCCTCAGCCCTGGACGCCTGCAATGAGAGACCTCGAAAACAGAGCAATCACGATTTTACTCATGTCAATGGAAATTGAGATCCAAGGTATCTTTCCACCTGATGCAACTGCCCAACAAATTTGGGCTATTTTGGAAGATTGCTACAGGCCCGTTTCAATTGAATCTTCATGTTTGCTCATGTCTGAGTTCCATGGTTCGAAGTTGAAACCTGGTGAACGAATTGGTGGACATTTGACCAAACTGAAAAGAATGAGAAGTGAATTGAGACAAAATGGCCATGTAATCGATGATATCCAAATGATTAGCATCATCATTAACTCATTGAATTATGAATGGAAAGATGCTGTTGCAAAGATTAACTACGTGCCTATTGCTCAACGCACAGTTAACCACGTTTGCAGACTTTTAGTGGAAGACGAAGCTATCAGGTTAGCTACACCACATCTGCAACGGCCTCCAGCGTTAAAGGCTCCAGCCAGACGTCCCTTCCGAGGAAGAGGCCACGCTCCAAGGATGCCAAAATGCTACACCTGCAACCGTGTGGGACATGACACCCGGGATTGTCCCCAACGAGTTCCAGCTCCCGTCACGTACCAGCCCAGAGGAACAGATTCCAGAGGCAGAGGTAGAGGCGGAAGACAAGGTCGTCGTGGTCCAAGGCGTGATTCACAAGCTCCACTTGTGACACTGGCCATAACCAACGTTCCACAACCTGATCCAAAGTTCGACAGACGTCTTTTGTGGACTTTAGACAGTGGAGCAGCTGTGCACGTTACCCACAGAAGGGAACTTTTCACAGAGATGGGCGAACCAGAGCCCGAGTATCGAGAACTGTATTCCTTCACCAACCACACTTGCAAGGTTATGGGAAAAGGAACTGTTTACATTGAAGAACTCGATACACACATCCCTGATGTTTATTACATACCTTCAGCAACCAGTAATTTGCTTAGTCAAAGTCACTTGTCTAGAGATTTAAAGTTCCAGGTTCACCACCTCAAAAAAGCAAGTTACATAGTTAAAGATGGAGATATTGTTGCTGAAACTATGCTGATTGGTGGTGTTTATTACTTAAAGCCAAAGCCTAAAGGGCAAGCACAGGCAAGTATGCAAACTCCAAAAAGGCACAACGTGAACCCAGAGAGAGTTGTCCCAGAGAGAGAAAACGTTACTGTGCCAAAGGCTCCTAAAGCCAACAAACAAAGAAAACAGAAACAGATTGCTCAGAGCAAGCCTGAGGGTCCTCATGAAACTGTTAATGTTGAGAATTCACTAACTGGTAAACCTTTGCATTCCAGGTGTATTCACAAGTGGCACAGAAGATTGGGGCATGCCAGTTTCCGTGTTCTTAGAAAGATGCCGGAGTTCGCAAAAGGTTTGGATCTAAAGGGGTGTAAGGTGTTTTTGGATTGTGCCGTTTGCAAAAAGGCTAAATCCAAGGCGGCTCCAATTCCAAAACACGCTACACGCCTGTCAACACGCATTTTTGATTTGGTACACACTGACATAGTGGGTCCTTTCCCACCAACACTTGGTGGCAGAAAGTATTTTTTAACAATTGTAGATAATCATTCTAGATATGGATTTGTATATCCTATGAGAGAGAAATCTGAGACCTTTCAGATCTTTAAAGACTTTGCAGCGTTTGTTTCTACACAATACCAAGTTCGCATCGCCAGAATCCAGAGTGACCGTGGTGCAGAATTCATGTCTCAGCGTTTCCAGGACTGGATGCGTAAGAATGGAATTCTTCATCAGACATCTGCTCCATATACACCGGCTCATAACGGAGTCGTAGAAAGAAGACAAGGGGTTCTACAAACCATGATGCGTTGTCTTCTAGAAGATGCCAATCTCAGTAACGCATACTGGGGTGAAGCAATCAAATATGCAAATTACATTGTCAACCGTACTTGGAGCAGTGTAATCAATCAAACTCCTTTCTACATGCTGTATGGCTACAAGCCTGATCTCAAGAACCTCCACATATTTGGTTCGTATGCTATGGTGAACACTCCCTTAAGTCAAAGAAGAAAGGGAGGTATAGTAGCAAAGAGACTAAGATTTATGGGTATTGATGATAATTCAAAATGGTACAAATTCATTGATACTAAACATGTGATTGTCATTTCACAATCTGCTAATTTTGAGGAAGACATTGACTGGTCCAGGATTCATTCCAATGATCCTGAAGTTTATTTTCCTAGAGATGGTGTTCCAGATGCCACGCAGCCTGATGATAATTCACAGGCAGATATTCCTTCTACCAGTTCTTCACAACCTGATGTTCCGTCTTCGCAAGCCGCGGATGCTGATGCTAGCGACGAACGTGAGGACGAGGATGATGATGAAGAAGAAGAAGAAGACTGGACTGTTGCTCCTAGACGCTCCAAGAGGGCCACAAAAGGAATCCCTCCACAACGTTATTCATGGCAACTGACAAAGTCACCATTACCTTTAATTTGCAACGTTACTCTTCCTCCAGAGACATTCACACAAATCAAACAGCTTCCTGATTCAGAACAAGACAAGTGGTATGATGCAATGCAGGATGAAATGGACAGTTTAAAAAAACTTAATGTATTCACACCTGCAAAACCTCCAGCAAACAAGAAAGTCATTGGCACCCGATGGGTCTACAGAATCAAGAAGAAACCGAATGGTGAGTCTTTATACAAAGCCAGACTTGTAGCTCAGGGTTTCACTCAACGTTATCCTGAGGACTACACAAACACTTACTCACCAACAGTCAGAACTGAAAGTGTAAAAATTGCTTTAACCACTGCAACTATTCTTGGTTTAGAAGTTTTTCAATTTGATGTGGACACAGCTTATCTACATGCAGACCTAGATGAAGAGATCTACGTGAGAAGCCCTCCAGGATTCCGAAAGCAAGAAGGGGATACCTGGTTCCTGAACAAAAGTCTTTATGGTCTGAAACAGTCAGGTTTAATGTGGTATTTATGTCTTACTGACAAACTAAATTCAATGGGCTTTATTAAGTCCGAAACTGATGAATGCGTGTTCACAAAAAGATTTAACAATGCATATGAGATAATTCTTGTTTATGTTGATGATATTGTTTATATTGGTCCAAATAAGAAAATGAGTGAGATTTTTGCCAAAAGTTTGCAGAGATACTTCACACTGAAATCTTTAGGACACATTAGCACTTATTTAGGTGTTCAAATTGAAAAGACACAGAAGGAGTTTAGTCTTTCACAAGAAGAGAAAATTGACCACATTCTACATCATTGCAACATGAAAGATGCTAGCACAACAAAGACACCCATGCAAACAGATTTTCACAACTTAACACATGAACCAAGTCCTGAGTTCGAGGATCAAACACTTTATCGTTCAGTCATTGGTTCACTATGATACATTAGTAGTTGGACCAGACCTGACATCGCACTTAGTGTTAATCTTTTATCACGACACGTAGGTAAGGCAACACAATTTCATTGGTCATGCATTAAGAAGTTGTTGAAATACCTGAAACACACTAAACACATGAAGTTATTGCTAGAACCAACACACACTGATCAACCAAAGTTGATTTGTTTTGCTGACGCCGACTGGGCGAGCGACAAGAAGTCACGCAAAAGCACTTCTGGTTACATGATGTTCCTAAATGGTTGTCCTGTTTACTGGCAAGTGAGAAAACAGAGTTTTGTTTCATGTTCATCTACTGAAGCTGAATATGCTTGTGTTTCAGATGCTTGTAATTCTCTAACGTGGTTTGATGCTTTGATCACAGATATCTGGACACATCCGATTCGACCAATCACCGTGATGGAAGATAATGTATCTGTTGTCTATATTTCTGAGTCACATTTTACAGGTTCTAGGTCCAGACACATTGACATTCGTTATCAAAACACAAAGCAATTAGTTAAGCAAGGTTTTGTTAAATTGCAATATGTTTCTACACATGATCAAATCGCAGACATGCTTAACAAACCACTTGCCGCAAATCAACACGAGTATCTGCGAAAGAAGATGTGCCTTAATTGATGATTTGATGACGTCAGCCCAGACTAGCAAAAGAAGGGGTGTCACGATGTTAAAAGGTTTGCTAGGCCTGAACTGCCTAAACTGACACTCAAGAGTTAAACTAAGAAAGCTTTATTGCGCAGGTCATAAAACAAAAAGTTCTTATCTGAAAGTGATTTATTGCGCATGCGGTTACACATTCCAAAATTCCTTTCTTCTTTGTTCGGCTGCCAGCTTGGCAGACGTAGCTTTCATTATCAAAATGTAACCATTAGTTATTTCTGTTTCATTTACTTTTTATTTTATTATTAAAGTTTGTTTATTAATTAGAATACTTTTGAAGACTTTTATTTTTCTCAATATCTCAAAAGATATGCGGAAGGGAATCAGCCACGGTCCATTGATCTCAGATTTCCCCAGGGCATTTTTTCCCTGACAAAGGGAATGACAGAGAATGAGGTGGCTGAATGGAGTCACTGAAGCAGTCGACTTGAGCTTAAATGGACTCCGGGGGATGGTAGAGGACAGGAAGGCCTGGAGGAATGTTGTCCATAAGGTTGTGATGGGTCACACATAACTCCTTAACTAACAACCCAACAATTGATTTAAACAGGTATCAGGATGCAGGTCCATAATGCAAACCATCGGTAGTCCAAAAGGTGCTTTTCAAAAGGCAACTGGACCTTCTTGGTTTTTTTTCTTGAAAAGCATTTTGCTTCTCATCCAAGACGTTTCTTCAATAGAATGGAGAATCTCCATAGATATTAGACCATTCGTATTTTTAAGTGCTCTCTCCTGATTTATACTTTTTAAAGTATTTGTATTATTTATTTTGCTTTTTCTCAATACCCAGATTTCACAACTATATGTTATTAGCAAGAAAGAAATTGTAATTGCTTAACTATCAGTCAAATCTTTATTATAGTCATAAACTACTATAAGAAGGGTGGAATATAAATAATAATTTTAAAAGAAAATAATAAAAATAAACAAAGTTAACACAATGATTAGCTTGCTGAACTATTCATATTTGATATCATAGAAAGATGCTTATCTTTCAAAATCTGGCCTACATTTTTCACTAACTTCTCTCTAGAATTAAGCTCCTCTTTATGTGGCCAGCAGGCTCTCCATCTTTATTCTTAAGCCTAACAAAGAAAATTTACCACCTTTGTTTTAGTGAGTTCGCAAAGCATGCTGGTTAACATTACCTTCCTATCTTCCTAATGTGTAACATTAACCCAGATTTTTCATCCTCCATCAGAAGTGGGTTTCTGCCGATTCGCCCTGGAACCGCTAGTAGCAATGGCAGGAAGGTTTGCCCACCTGCCTGGATACTTCTACGCATACGCTGAAGCTTCTGAGCATGTGCAGAAGTGTCACACAAGTGCGCACTAGTAAACCGGTAGTAAAATAGAAACCCACCAATGTCCTCCATATTTACTTTCATGATGTCCTTCTCTGAGATTTTTTACTTTCAGTTAACAAAATGGTTAATCTACAAATCCTCCAAGTTTGATTTCACCTATGATCTCTTCCAGTTCTGCCATCCTTATATTTAAAACAAATACGGGGACAATATTCTTTCTTGAACATCATTTGCTTTAATTAGATCTCTGTCATGATTACTTCTGAATAGTTCTATCTCATTTTTCTGTCATTCCTCTGATTTTCTTAAATCCTCTGTCAATATTGTTAATTTTCCTAAGTTGTATTCTTGATTGAGCTATTGATTCTTCCACTTCTCTCTTGCCATTCAAAGTCTGCATTTAGTTGCCGTACTACACATCCTTCTTCTTGCCGCAGCGTTTTCATTCTCCATCTTTCCCTCAATATCATAAGAGTTATTATTCTGAAAGCCACTTGGAAGTTTTTCAATTATGGATTTGTTTGTCTATTTAACTTGTATGGCTGCCCAATACAGTGCCTAGACAGCAGTTTTTTGCTTTGGTTTCCACAATATCTCTAATCTTTTTCTGTAGTAGTTTGGTTTCTCTTTTGCATGGTAATTTGTTAAATCTATTCTTTGTATACCTTACACTTTAAAAGTCTTCCAGATTAAGACTTGCGGGAACAACTATTCTTTAAAAATAAATCTCGATTTAAGCTATATATTTGATATCACAAACAAATGATCTGCACCAGGAAGTATCCTGGTTGACTAGATTGCATTCTTCTAATGCCTAATTAAACTCTGATTGTGTGAATGCATTGTATGAGGTAGAAATGATGGTGCATGTTTCCATACAGAGAGAGGGCTGCATCTTTTGTGGTTTGGGAGATGTTGTGGAAAAATTCATTATTTTTATATGGAGAAACTTTCTGGGGACAGGTTCGGATTATGGTGGTCCATTTTGTTCTGGTTTGAAGAATAAATAAGCCTAGATTCATTTATTCTCAGTTCGTATTTCTTGTAAGTGGAGGCAAAGGTTACAATTATTAAACATTTCTGGCTTTATTTTAACTATGTCTCAGTCTTGTCATAAAGAGGGCAAGTATATCATCAGTTCCAATTTCTACTGTAACCTTTAGACTAGTATTGTGGGAAATTATGACTGCAGCCTTTCAATCAATGTCTAACAGAGCATCATAGAGTTGGATGCTCACACCCTTCTCAGTTTTTCACAACTGATAGAGGCTAGATAGTGGATCATTCTCCGGAGAGACCAACAGAAGTGTGCGTGTTTGATCTTTACATGATAGGATCAACCTCTACCCCTTGCCGAGTCTTTATTCTAAGGAACAGTATATCTATATCTCAGAGGCTTTGAACACACAAGTTGCCTTTTATTGCAAAGTGAGGTAACCTAACTGTGGTAGCATGAGGGCAGCACCCCCGCATAAAACAAAATCTATGTATCAGGCTCCCAGAGAAGCTGTCATTCTGAACAATACAGTTAGCAACGGACACATGGCTGGAACAGAAATAATCCATTATGCTGTAGATCTTTTATCATTCTCCCCTTTCCCCTGGTGAACTGTGCTCTTCTCTTTTCCCTATCTGTGCTCTATCTTGCTGTATGCAAACCGCAACTCCCTCTTTTCTCTATTCAGCTTTATTTTTCTGAACATTCATTAACTGCTCACAAAAGACCATGCATGGTAGAAGGAAGTAGCAATTATCTGCTGATTCTGATCCATGTTTAATGGTCAGAGATTAGCATTAGCAGTAATAATGGAGTGTGGGATGCAGGCTATTTAGGACTGAGGAGCTGACAAGGATCCAACTGGCAGTTCTCCGATGAAAGAAAGGGAGGGTTTGGCTGTGAAAAGTGACGTGTTTGCAAAAGCGATGGAGGAAAATCAGATGCTTCTCTGAGATAGGTTTTGAAATACCACATTCTTCCCTTCAAAATAATTGCCTACCTCGGTGTCACTTGTCTTGAGTCAGACAGACATCCTGTGCTTGCCATCTTATTTGGGCAGAAAATTCATTGGAGTCATTGGGATTTTTTAGTATCTCAGAATGAAATGTCAAAAGGAGGTGGGGGGGGGAGAGAGACATATCTTTTGCATTTTGTATTACTAGGACAGCTCCTTTGAACTTTGCAGAGGAAATGCAATGCCAATCTGACACCATTGCAATGTCTCCGACCTACCAGATGACATAAAATTGGACACACACTTCCTTTATTATTGGCCAGACCCTTTGCTCTATCTGACTTTATCTCTACCACCTGCCTGCCCTCGTATTACAAAGCAAACAGTGACATCTACCATTATCTCTAAATTATGTCTCCCATACAGGCATTGATAAGCATAAAAACACAAAACAGTAGTTAGTTTGGACATGTGCTCATTTGAACCCCCCCCTCCCAAAATGACAAAACCAGTCATTTGTTTCTTCGTGAAAAGATAAGCCTATCTCAATCACAAGATTGATAATGAAGATCCCTATGATTGTTACTTTCAGTTTACAAAGGAAGGGTAAAATAGAAGAACAAACAAATGAATAATAAAACAGAGGACATTAGAGAAGCAGGAAAAGCAAAGCTGCCATTCTTCATCCCTTGCAATGTGTCTTGATGTGCCTTATGCTTCACTGTATATGACCCAGAAACATGGTGATATGCTGCAGCAGATTATTTATTCGAGGTTCATTTTTTAAAAAAAAACATGGTTAATAGTTGCAAATGTCACTGCTTATTATATAGACTATTATGTTTACAAGGGTGTAGACCAGCAGTGGGATTCACTTATCTTCCCTACCGGTTCGCAAATGTGAGCACGCAAAAGTGAGGCATCTGCACATATACAGTGCTTGCGCATTACATTGGGGCGGGTGGGCAGAACCTCCCACAGCCACCGCTACCCATTCACCTGAACCGGAGAGAACCGGCTGAATACCACCTCTGATGTAGACAGGAACAATGATGCAACAAACAATGTTCACCATACAGCCTAGGGCTCAGGAAAGCAAGAAAATGGATGCTGTAGTGGAGCAAACTTAATTTCCTAGATATTTTCAAAACTTTAGAGTGGTTGGTTATTGTTTTACTGTCTGATCAACTTGAGGGGCAGCAGGCATTATTTTCAAGGCATAAATGTACTGCTTAGTAACACACCCACACAATCCCCGGGAGTCATGTTTTCAGAATTTCGCTTATATGGGCTCTGATTTCATTATTCACAGGGGGGGGGGGGATACACTGGGTAGGGGCAAGAAGCATGAGAAAGGCTAATCTGATTTATCATTACTTCAGCCTGATTTTTTAAAATTGCTGTGAGTTATTAGTTTTATGTCCAAATTATAAGTCTTCTCAGATCAAGATCTTTCATAAATACATTTTGTAATTTAAGCTTTCACAGGAACTGTCATTTGGTAAACTGAATTAAAAAAAAAACCTTTGTGCTTAGATGTGCAAGGTCCATGGCGTCAGCAGCAAATTCCCATGAAGTTATAATAATAGTACCATCAGGCAAAGAACATCAATGAAAATATATGCATTCAATTTGTGCAGAACATGCGTAAAGGAGAGAGTCCTTGCTGACTCGGAGTAATTCTGTCGTGAGAGACTTCTTGATGAACTCTCCACTCTCTGTATTGATCTGCACTCCTTGCCCCTTGTAATATAGTCATCACTTCCTTCACAAGCAGCTGAAGAGGTGCGGGTGAAAGTGGGTGACTTAGGCTATATTAATCATGATGGAAGCAAGAGAGTCAGAGATAACTACCAAATATGTCTGTGTCCAATGGCCTCAGTAATAAAAAGCATTGCCACTTAATGGCCTCTCAGACATAAAATTAGAATTAGTTTTGCAGTTGTGATCAGAATAGCTGTCCACAGAATTTAAGGTGAATGAGATGCTCGCAAGCCCAATCTAAGATAGAAGCAATAGATTACACTTGCAATACTCTACTGCTTTTTCTTTCTGCTCTAAACAAGACAGCTAGGTCAGGAGTTTGAAAGGGGGCTGCATATTTGCTGCAAGCTCCAAAGGAAGAGGCTTCTCTTCCATATCAGTGATTTATTGGTTATATGCTATCAACTCATTTTTGAGTCCTAGTGAGTACATAAATAGATCTTCTCCAGGACAATCTATCCCCAAACTATTCGTAGAAGTATCCCAATGATGGACTCCTTGCCATTGTAACGGAGTCCTCTTCTCTTTCCTTCCACCTTTCCTAGTGTTACTATCTTTTCCAGAGAGTTGTATTTACATATAATGTGTCCAAAGTAGGATAATTTGAGCTGGGTTTTTTTCCCAATTGAACTTGATTTAGTCAGTGATCTATTGATTTGTTTTCTGAGCTGTCCATGGTATTTTCTCCAAATACCATGAACTCTCCAGGAGTCTTCTCCAACATCAAAGTTCAAGGGTGTCAATATTCCTCCTATCTGCTTCTTTAAAGTCCAAATTTTGCTTCTATAGAATGTCATAGGAAATATACTGGCTTGCATGATTTTGATCTTTGTAGATATAGAACTTGGTAGAACAGCCATGAAGACCTTGGCAAAGATATTTAAAATGTGATTTTTAAATATCTTTTTCCAAGGTCTTCATGGCTGTGCTACCAAGTTTTAGTCTGTGGTGTATTTCTTGACTGTTTATTCCTTTACTGTTGATGCTTGATCATAAAAGACAGAAGCACTTTAATATCTTCATTGTCAGTTCTAAGGCTGTTTGTTCTACTTTTGCCATTGGTTTGGTCTTCTTTATATTTAACTAGCTGATAACCTGGTGTTGTCCGGGTATTTATTTATAGGAGGGAAATGTCATGACCAAATATAATTTCTAATGTTGGATTTTGCCCCCTACCAGAGGCAGCACCCTTGTGGAGTACTGTGAAGCCGTTACCATGGCAACTCCACTGCACTGTACAGTAGAAGCCATTTTAAGGCACAACAGACTGTATCTTAACAGAACACATACACACGAGGGGTGTTAGGGGTAACTTACCCCCACAGTATTTTTTCCAGAGAGTAGGTCATCTTGTGTACCAAGTCTGGTTGAAATTGCTCGAGGTGTTCCAGAGTTATGCTGGAATGAACACACACACACACACAAACACACACACATTCATTCATTTTTTTTACTGTGCTCTTTGACTTTTAGCACTGGTCTTGCAGAACCTTTATATTTCTAGCTATCATAGTAGTGTCACTAAGCAGATTACAGGTTATTACTGTTTCTTTCTCCAATTTTAAAAATATACTCATTTTTTTCCAAACAAGTTTTCCTTAATATTCAACATATAGATTGAATAAATAAGGAAGACTATGCAGCCTTGCTATGCCCTGTTTGTCCAAGTTCTGTCCACATTTGGTTTCCTAATCTATTATAATTGTCTCATAAGAACAATGAGGTGTTCTGGAATTCTTTTTTTCTTCTTCTAAGAACTTTCCACAGCTTCACATGATCAACAAAATCAAAGGCTTGTTTATAATCCATGAGGCATATGCTGATTATTTTTTGCATTCTTTGGGTTTCTCAATTATCCAGCATGCATCTGCAATAATGTTTCATGTTCATTGGCTTTTTCTAAAGCCATCTTGAACATCTGCCATCTATTTTTCTATATACTGTAGGGCTCTAATCTTCATTGGATGATCCTAAGCATTAGTTTGCTACCAAGTGAAATTACAGATATTGTATGATAGTTTGCATATTCTGTTATTCTTCTCTTTTCAGGTATTGAAATGTACTGTAGAGACTGGCTTCTCACAATCAGGTGGCTACTATGTTGCTCTCCAGATTTGCTGGAGTAACGTGATTAGAATTTTGATTTATTCTTTTTTCTGCCGTTTCTTCTGTTGCTTATCATATTTCAGTGGTTATTCTATCGGTCCTATAGCCTTTTGATTTGGTAATGATGTCTGTGCTGACCTGTCGGTATATGTTCAAGGTCATCTGATGAACATTACTGACTTTCCTTTTCCACTTTAGCAATCCAGTACAGTCAGGGGTGGGTTGCTACCATCATTACTATCAGCTTTCTGGGCACATGTGCATTCACACCTAAAAAGGTCTGTGCATGTGCAGAACATTAGAAGAGGGGGGAAATTACATTTCTGCAATGGAGAGTGCTCTGCGCATGCACAGAACCAAAAATAAAGATGGTGCCACTGACAATAGAACCAGTTCGGGTGCTTGGGCGACCGAGTTACTACCTACTCAGCCGAACCGATAGGAAGCCACCTCTGAGTACAGTTATTCTATTTGGAACATCTGCAAGAAGACCTCTCCTTTGCACCCCTTTCCCTTTCTGCTTTCACATACTCAAGGGACTTTGAACAAATATTGCCACCTACCTTCAAGTCTCACCTTCTTGCATCAGTCACCTGTATAGGACAAGACCCAATTACTTGTCTGTGCAATTGTTGAAAAAAATAGAATAACCACAATAATGAAATTAGCTTTCTTAAGATTTATTGCTAGTACTGTGATGAGCCATTCTATGCAACTTGTATCATTTGATAGAAAAGAATACAGTTTGAAATTTTAAAAGGAAAAAAATATTTTAATGGTGTTATTATTGGTGGCGTGCCATATATTTAAATTATGAGATTGCTAAGTAGAGTGGGGTAGGTTAATGTCAGGTTCCATCAGGTTCCATCAGGCGCCTGGGGCGGAACCATCTAGGACATTCCGGTTCCGCCTCCCCGCGGCGGGGGGTAGTGCCAGGGAAGTCAAGCCGGAGAAGTGAGTGATCTGACCATGACAGGGGGGGGGGTAATAGCTAAATCCCCTATTCCCAGATCACTCATCCACCGGCCAGAGACAAAAACAAGGTCCAGCGTGTGGCCTCCCTCGTGTGTGGGGCCCTGAATTAATTGAGCCAGGTCCATGGCTGTCATGGAAGCCATGAACTCCCGAACCACCTCGGATGCTTCTCCCATCGATGGCAGGTTGAAGTCCCCCATAACTAAAAGTTTGGGGGTCTCAACCGCCATCGCTGCAATCAGCTCGAGGAGTTCAGGCAGGGCCGCTGATGTATAGCGAGGAGCCAAGTATACAATCAGCAGGCCCAACTGTCTCCCTGGACCCCATCTCATGACAAGAGACTCGCACCCGGATATCTGTGGCACAGCAAACTCTCTCGGCTCCAGGTCCTCCCGGATAATCACCGCTACCCCGCCGCCCCTACCCTGGGCCCGTGGCTGGTGGAATGCTCGATAGCCTGATGGGCACATTTCCACGAGGGGTACACCTCCCTCGTGGCCCAACCAGGTCTCCATTATTCCTGCGAGGTCCGGCTCCCCCTCCGAGATCAGATCATTAATGAGGGGGGCCTTGTTGACAATGGACCTCGCATTGCATAACATCAGCCTCAGGCCCTGGCTCTGTAGATCCTGGCCACCTAGAATGCGGGGGTTGGTACAAGCGACCGGGTGTGTCCAGCAGCCACGGTCTCCCAACTGACTACAGGTTCTTAGTCTGTCCTCGCACCCACCCCTCCCCAAGACCGTTGGTATGGCAAAGCCCTCTGCTAGAATGTTATTTTCCCTCTCCTCCCCCGCTCTGCTCACTCCCCTCCCGACCACACCTATTCGCCTGGCTCTAATCTCACTCCTGGCCTGATTAACCCTCCCCCCTGCCCTAGAAACCCTTAAAACCGTTAGCAAACATTTAATTAAAAAACCCCTTAATTTCCGCTTCCTCCACCTCTCTGGGTTAGTAAACCCGTCATCAAGGTGGGCCCTTGGAAGGGCTGAGGGCCATACCTGCGAGAGGGGGGACTCTCGCAGCAGCAGTAGGTCTGACCTTGAATATATTAAATTCATGTAGTTGTCACAGGGGCGAGCTCGTTTACGGGTGCTGTGGTTGATATCATGAGTTTGTTTGAAAGCCAGGACTCCCTACAAAAGGGGATAAACAGATGATGATTGTCCATACCCTAGATGGAAAGGGTAGGGTGGTGAGCTAGCCAGCTAGCCAGTTGGTCTAAGGGTGGAGTCTATAGGTGAAACTGGGAGGCAGTTTCTAGCGGATGGTAAGGGTAAAGCCATAGTCAAGATAGTAAGAGAATTGATGGAATTGGTAATTGAGCAGGGGAGTCAGGTTGTCAGCAAGAATGGCAGGGGTAAAGAGACAAACCTTCAGCAAACAGCCACCAGTCTCTCAGGCGTCTCTCCTCCATATCCGGCCTCAAACGCAAGTGGCCCTTCGCCTACTCGGCGACCCGGAGCTGTTGTTCCTGGGCCCGCAGGACCGCTTCAGCTTCTCTGCAATCCTCCCGCCGATCTTCCAGCGCCCTCCGGCGCCTCGGGCCTCGTTCTCTCTCTCGCGCCCCCCCCCCCGCTGGTCTGGGATTCATGGCAGCCGAGGAGTCTGGCGCTCGGTGTCTCCAACACCACCACCACCGCCGCCGCCAAACCGTCGCTGCCTGGGCCGCTCGGGTTGCCTGGGTCATCCCCATCCCCATCGCTGCTCCCCTCCTCACTCGGGCTTTCGCTGCTCCGCTCTGCTTTGCTCCGCTCCACACCAAAAGAGCCAGCTCAAAAGCTCAAAAGCGGCAGTCATCAGCTCCAGCTCCAGCTGGCACGCTTCTCCTCCTCTACCTGGCTGTCTGACCACCCTGGTGGGCCAGCCCGAAGCCAGGGCAAAGCCGGGGTGATCATCAACAAATTCCCGGCCCCTTGAGATGGAACAGAGGCTGGCAGCATCCCTCCCCCGTCAGGGAAGCCCCGCAGTCATGCGGAGCTCACAAGCAGGTCGCCATTTCCCTCTGGAAGCTCCTCCTCAAGATTGAGTCCTCTGTTGACTCCACATCCAGATCCAGATTCTGCCTGCTCTTCTCCTATAGTTACTCTTCTATCTTTTGCAATCTTTTCAATACCCCCCACTTCTGAGAATTCAGTTCCAAGGAAACTCTTTTGTGAGCTTTGCAAATCAAGAAATCAAGAGGTCATAGAAATTACAGTCATGCAGAAGGGGAGGAGGGGAGGTGCCTCTTCCGTCTCCATGTAGTAATAACATTTTTAAAAAGTAAGAATTGCTAAATTACCTTGAAATGGATTTAAAAACAACAACAACAAACTACTTTAGGAAAGGAAATTTCAATAAATTTGTCACATAATTTGTAATGCTGAGGTAAATAGATAAATAGATTTCATTATTTAGTGAGTTAGTTATTAAAATTATTTATATCCTGGGTTTTAGGATTAAAGCAGCTTACAATAAATTCAAATGCTTGCAAATAAAAATACAACGAATGTTATTTAATGGGCAAAGAAATAATTGAAAGAAGATAGGTGGGAAGATCTCTTCTTTCCACTCTATTTTATTTTTATCCCATCTGTCAGTTCAGCTAAGCATTCAAGGTGACTGTCAGTAAGTTAAGATACAGAATAAAGAAATAAAAGTTTAAAACATGAATTAAAATAAATGCAAACATTAACAGAACCATTAAAAGATAAAACAGGCAGATCTACGTCACCATGGGAGGTATGTCTTGAAGGATATTTTTTTATTATTATAATGTACTCAGGTTTTCACAGATGAATCAGAACTAGAGGTAGTCCTTGGCTTACAAACATTTGTTTAATGACCATTCAAAGTTATAGCAGTGAAAAAAGTGACTTAGGACTATACCATGCATCAGAATGGTCAATACATTAGTGGGATCTCTTCTTTATTACTTTGGCCTAACAAACACACAGATATTCATACCGGATCATTTAGCAGCAGGCCCCTTAGTTTCAAGTAAGATGTCTTTTAGGCATGTTACCTGCTCTCAATCACATTGAGTCTCCTGAACAGACTCTGAAACCTGAGAGGGCAGTTCTCAGGGTGATGTCTTCCTTGCCCAAATAGATTCAGTAATACACAACATGTGCAGTTGTCCTTTCCTGTAGATAAACATGTTCTTTTTACAAGTGGATCTGGTATTTCCCATCAGCAACTCAACTTGATGTTACAATCACCAGTGATCCAGGATTGAAGCTATCCCCAGAAGTGGGGGGGTCAACAGATTGTCAGTCTGAAAGATTTGTCAGTCTCCTTTCTTGCAAAATATTGTGCTGAATGAGGAGAAAGGAAAGGCAGTATCTCTAAACACAATCAGCAGATAGGAGATTCCATTATAGGTTTATCTAACAAACCAACACGCGGTCCCGTATGCAAACATTAAGAGAAAAAAGAGATTCAAAAGCTTCAAAGAAATCTTATTTTAATGAATGATCTAATAAAGGAAGGCTGGAGGGTTCTTATCTTAGTTCTCAAAATTCTGCACTCTAACTCCTAATTATTGGCATTAAAGCTAATTAAAGAACATCTATGTGAATCCTGATTCCTTTACTGTACTATGCAGTTAAGGTGCCTGAAAGTTTCTTGCCACATATCTCTTGGCCCATTAAGTTTAGTTTAGTTTAGTTTATTAGACTTCTAGAGCGCCCCCTCTCCCCGAAGGGATTAAAACTGGGATTCAACTGATCCTATCCCCTAGTGTAGTTCAGATATTTATCACCAGCATTTGGGAGCCAACAATGTAGTTTTACACCCCAATCTTCCTTATACCATTTATCACAAAACTTATATTATCTAATTAGCAACTGACAAAAAAATGTCATGTGACATCTAGTGAGGATTCTCTCTTATTATGAAATAAGGAGCCAGAATCCCTTTCATTCCACTTTTCATTCTCTCACTACAAATGGGAGATATCCAAGTCACCCTGCCTTATACCTAGAGGTTAGCTGTATGCATTATACCAGAAGGCATTCACAGCATATTCAACTGAACAAAGCCATACTATTTTACAAAATAAATTAAGATGACCTTGACAAAATAGAGAAAAAACATTACTTAAGCAAAGGGAAATAAAACCTTTTTTAACCTTGAGATCATATTTGGAAGCAGCCCAGACAGACACATTGTTGATTCAGTGGAATATATCAGAAGGGAGATATGAGTCTGCTGTTCTGTTATTCTACAGAGTCAAAATATAAGTAGTTCTAGTCTTCCCATAGAGTTAATTTTCTGGTTTGTCCTACTTAGTGAGGCTGAGAACTATAAATGATTTATGATTGGTGTTCTTATACCAATCTCACAGCCCGATTATCAGAATGTTTTCATCAGTCCAAT
Source organism: Natrix helvetica (assembly GCF_964273705.1). NCBI lineage: Eukaryota > Metazoa > Chordata > Lepidosauria > Squamata > Natricidae > Natrix > Natrix helvetica. Next base: position 28,541,563 of record NC_138550.1, on the reverse strand, counting down.
ATTGGACACCCCTTTCTTTCCTTGCCTGGACCTTCTGGGGACACAATGTGCCACCTTTAGCTCTCATCATATCCTATGTTTTTGAAGGTCAAACCTGCTACCAATACCATTATTATCAGTGTCTTCTAAGTTCAGTCTAAGTTCTGTCATTGTAGTCCTGGTTGTGAAAAAAATAACGTATTGCTTTCCACAGTGCCCTCATGTCAAGGCCTAAGTAACTGGCAAGTAAACAAAATAATGCTTCAGTGAGATACCTTTAATGTTAGTTTGAAGTAATAATCTCAAAAACTATAATAGGAATTCCCAGCCTCCATTATACTGAGTCTGCTTGGAACACTTTTCCCTCATAGCACAAGGAATCAGTTGCCTTTTCTGAGATTAAACATTCAATCAACACACTCTCAACTTTCACAAAATTTTGTCCACACAGCAAACAATGTGGGGTTTCCTAAACTCAATAGCTCAACCCTCAGCAGATCTCTACCTTGAGTTATCTTCTAGCTCTGGTTCAAGGCAATGTCTTTTGTGTTGATGCCACTATCTTATCCAGAATTCCACTGTACAATGCTATTTACACAACTTCACTTGGTTTGATCCTCTGATACTGATTTTACACTCAGGAATCAGTTCAGCCTAGCCCCAGACTCTTCCAAATTCTAATGATACTATGTAAGAAGAGTCTGCCACTGGTCAGATATTTTTTTCTGTCTCCTTCACATCATAATCCTAAACACCACCTTCTAAAGCAGTTTATTGTATTCTCCTTTAACCAGTCCTATTTCCTAAATCTTCCTTACCTTCACTCCAGCTTCTTAATCCATTTCCAACTAACCACATCTTTTAGAAAGTAATTCACAAGAAGATGTCATCTTAATGAAAAACAAATGTGGAAAGCTGATTAAGGCTCAATTAAGGTTATAAACAATTAAAATACAAAGAGACTTATGGATAACAAAAATCCCTGCTATGTTCTCCAATCACTGATTTTTGTTTCAAAAAGTTCTACTAAAAACCTAGATGCAGACCATGAATGAATTCTCAATCTGGAGGTGATTTTCTTATAACATGCAATGATAATAGATTTTAAGAATTAAGTTATTTAAGCTTTATCCAATGAAAACCAATCATGATTTGTCCTTTAAAAACTATGGTAAAGAAAAAAAATTAAAGTACCGTCATATTGTTTATTAATGTTGGACAAGGTTGATTTGTTTCCCTTTTTTAACAGTATGCCATAATATATTATTCTAGCTCTTTGTATGAACAGAGATAATTGACTATAATAGCGAAGGGCTGATTAATTAATTAATTGCAGAATTAATTGTTAATTAATTCTGATTAAATTAATTTAGAGCAAGATCTTTTTCTTGTGTTTATAAATTTGATATAAAGTATATTTTTTCAGACAATTCATACCAAGAGTTTTTTTCTCAAAAAGCAGTAACAGATTCTTAATGTTTTCTTGAAATCTATACTGACTCTCAACAAATACAGCAAAGTGATTGGTTCATTTATTAGACTTTATCTACAGAATACCCATTGAAAAAGTAGAGTTGTTTTAAAAGAATTTTCCCAAGTTTTTATAAAACATTTTTATACTGTATACAGGATCTAACTTTAGGAAATTGTTGACAATGATGTATGTGATGTCTCTTACAGAGACACCACACGTTGAAAATCTCTCATTATTGTACTGCTTATTGGCAATCTTTGCTTCACACATCAAACTTGTTACACACAAGCACACACAGAGAAAGGAATAGCCACATATTGATTGTTTAGCTATCCAATGAGGGCGATTAGAAAGTATGCTTGTTTGATATTTTGGTAAAAATAGGAATGACTTTTTATCTACCTATTTATGCACTCCCTAGTTACATTAAAGAATGTCACAGCTTGTGGGTGAGTTAATTAGAACTTATTCAGGCTTGCATTAGGAGGCTAAGCAGATTTGGTTGGATGTCCTTGGGAGACAGATGTGGTCCCCCCCCCCTTCTCTTCCTGTGCTACAGCAATCCTCTGTTTTACAAATGATTAAAAAGTGAGACACGGTTCTAATTGATCCTTATAACAGAATTCCTCTACTTATTGATTTCTATTTTGTACTGAGCAATACATATTCCAACTATTACAGACAGGGCAGATAGGTTTTGCTGGTTTCTCTGTTTAATGAACCACATAAAAGCAATCACTCTTAAAAAGCAGCATCAAATGAACAACTTCTCCTTTTTGCGTTTTGTTGCTTATTCCTAAGTAATTGCATCTCATTGCAGCCCAAAAAATATATAATAATATTAGACTGTATTCTGCAGTATGATTTTGTTTCTAATTTTACATTTTTTGGTTGATTTTGATAAGCCGGTCTAATCTGTTAGGACTTTGAGCAGTTTAACAGAATCCAACAATAAAAAGCAGAAGTCAGAGCAGGGGAAATAGATCATCAAATGGGAAAGCTGAGGAAAAAGCAAGCAAGTCAAAAGACCAAAAAACACCCCCAAAAGGGCCCCCTCTGATCTAGCGCCTGGAGACAGAGCTTGAATTAAAGGGCTTATTTAAATAATATCAGACCTTTCCGGACAAGAAAAGCTTGTTCAAATAGACAGAGTTTATTCACGTTCCCTCTAAGTTTCCTCAGAGCTTCAGTGTTTTAAAATAAAGCACATTAAAAAGAACAGGGTTTATGACTGCCATATTTATTTTAGCCCCTTCCACCTGAAAACATTGAAATTCTACTTCTAGATTGGCAAGAATCATAGAAAACGAGTATATATTTCTTATCAAAGACTCTTGAATTTGTGTCCCATTGATAAGGCACAAAACTCATCCCTTAATATACAGATCAGTTGACTGTCAACCTCTTCCTGGTGCACACAAGATCTAGTCACTGAAATTAAGAAGGAAACAAATCACAAACACCTAATAGCCTGTTACTACTAGTAAAAGAAATGGAATGTGGTCTTTGGCCCTTATGTGTGTATCAGTGTCTATTTATTTTGTCATAATTTTCCATCATTTTCTTTGACAATGCCTGCCAGGTTAAGGTGACATGCACTAGTTTCAGATCACTGCTTTAGAATCTTCTGAGTCCAACCTTGGTATCCTCAATACCTGTTCCCAGCAGGTAAATGGCACTTCATGCTGTTCCCCTCTGTGACCTCAATATCCAATTCCTGTTCTCCTTCATTGCTTCAAAGCTGGAACAATGCCCTGTGTACAGATAACGCTGTGCAACATCTCATCCCTATACAAGTTAGCCCAGAACTCTTTTGAGAAAGGAGGGTACTTTGTACCCTGCAAGGTCTGGAGATTCCCCTTTGTCTCGTTTGATTCATTCTTCACCATTTTTACTGATAGGATTACTTTGTGGACTGTTGAACTACGCTTTCCTCAATGGGGTGACCCTGGTGCTGTAATCTGGAAAGTTTTCTAATGCTTGTGATAAAGGTGGAAAAAATATTGTTGTCATTTCTTTCTTTCTAAACTTGATGGATTTTTACAGATATTCTGTCTTGTTTTGTTTAGTGGTATTATTCTGCAGTGTATTTCCTTACCACTGCTCATCAACATTTCACAATATGATTAAGTAGAAAGAACAAACAGAAGCAAACAATGCTGACTTAGGCATTTGTTCTACTGCATGGGCAAATGCAAGTGTTAATGCAAAGCCATTGATTTTTACATTTATCAATTGAAAGATTGTCTTCACATCTCAGATAGCATTCACAAACTGATGCACTTCAGAGACATTGAATTCTAATTCCCATCACCAGCGAACATAGTCAATATTTCTCCTGGAACGATGGAATCTATAATCACACATATCTGGGAATGTCATATTGGGGGGGAAATGATAAATGTACATATATAACAAAAATGTTATTTCAATATTGATAGGGAATAAGAAAGGATTTTATGATGATGAGACATCTTAATTTCTGAAACTTTAAGTCCTTTAGAATTTTGGGCTGTAATAACCAATTTTAATATTGTTTCAAAAAATGTGTGGGTGTATGGTAACACTAAAAAACACTGCAGATAAGTCTGCAGACACTTTTGTGTTGATTTCTAAGCAGAACACTAACAAAAAAACACTTCTGGTGGGTGCTTTTCTGCCTGTTCATTCAATAATGCAACCGGCTGATTCCATCCTTAAGAGAGTGAGAATATTCACAGCCTTGGAGATATTTGCATTTTCTCTAATTAGCAGGAAATAGGTAGAGAGTTAGGTCTCTGTGTGTTTGTACATGTGTTAATATATATGTGTTAATACAGTATATAGGGTTATGCATATAAATACAGAAGAAGTATGATCGACAGATACCAACATATGGGAGCTATACAATATCATTTTCTTTTATCTTAATATAAGGCAAAACTTAGAGAATGTCTCATTTTTACTGAATAATGTGAAAATTGACCAAACTGCAGTACTATTATCCAAATCTTAAAATTATATCTATTTGAATCAATGAACTCTAACAAATGAAAAAAAAATAGATAAGAATGTGAGTTCCCTTATTTCCTTATCCCACCACCACTATATACAAATATTTCAAAATGAGTCATTATTTGCTTTAGCTCTATTTTTCAAATTAACTGAAATATAATTTCCCTGGTGGAAATATAAACACTACAAAGGTTGCTGATTTTCTGTTGTGTTTGCACTCACAAAGTAATTCTATTCTATTATATTGTTCTGTCTTCCAATATAATTACTGACCCATTTGGAAGATTATCACCTACACAAAAGGCAAGCTTAGTTTTTCTATTAAAAAAAAATTGTGTGGCTTGCCTGACTTTATTTAAAGGATCTATCCATGATATTTTTTGTTATGAATATTTATTTATCCAGACACTTTTTTCTATCATGCTTCATGCTTTGATTTTGAGTACATACCTGAGATAATTCAAATATACATTATCCCAACCTATTTTTTTCTGATAAATTATTCTGTAGGTCTTAATAATGTCCAACAATTGACACTGAGACCACCAGAAAACCTAACACAGGCTTCAGTTTTGTTTTCAGTGCAAAATCACATTATACTATTATGTATTAATAGCACTATGACAATGTTCATAGATTACACTCGTAGTTGGTCCCTTTGATGTGCACACAAAAAGCCTGGAAATGACTTCCGGTTCCGGCGGCTACGGCGACAGGCAAGCCTTTGCCTGCTCCCGCTCTCCCGGTGGGCTTCCCCCGCTTCTGGGGGGGCACAGGACGCCCCGGAGAGGTGTCCTGCTGAGGGAACGGCTCGCGGAGGGTCCTGGCGTCGGCGGCGGCTGGCGGGGGCTTCTCCGCTTCGTTCTAGGCACTGGGGAGCAGTTTCGGAGGGCGCCCATGTGTGCGCGTCTCGCCCCATGCCGATCGGAGAACGCACTCTTGAACGAAGCAGCGGCAGTATGGTGAGAGGCTTCCCTTCTTCACTCCCTCTTTCTTGAATTGATGGACTTTTCAGCATTTTTAAAAAAAGTTAAACTTTCGGATTTCTGCTAGAGGTGCGGCTAGAGGGAGGGGGATTTCCCCCCCTCCCTTGGACAAGCGGCTTGAGAAGATTTTGCTTTTGCCCCCAGGGGAAGGAGGAGGGGGGAGAGCCAACTAATGATGCCTCACCCTTATAAAAGTGACTTTCATTGGACTTAGCTCCAGAACTTATGGGTGAACTGAGAACTTTCTGAACTTTTAAAATTTTATTATGCCTCTGAGCCCAAAGCTGGCAGGGCAAGATGGCACACTTCCGTTGTCTTCATGAACTGTGAAACCTGACTTCACCTTTAAAATTCAGGCTTCCGGTCTTTGTCTCCGAGTCACCCAGAGGAATCTCTTGTGGATTGTTCTTTTTTGAACTCTTTGGAGAAAAAACTTTCATCTATTGCTAGAGTGACTAAAGAAACCCCCATCTGTTTGGATCCTCTGCCTTCTGAATTCGCCTGCCTGCTCTACTTCTCCAGCTGCCCAGTTTCTACTCTGACTGATCTCCTTGCTTCATAAACCATGTCTCCAAAAAGACCACCTCCTGGAAAGCCTGGTTTTGCTACTTCTGCCCCAACGTCTGCAACGTCTAGTCCAGCTACACAGTCAAAGATAACAGAACTGATGCAACCCAAGACTACAGAGATAGACTTTCAACAAATGCTTCAACAAATTTTACAGGGCCAGGAGGAAATTAAGAAACAGTTAAGGGAAATGAAAGATGAAATTAAAGAGAATCAAGCCCAAATCTTTAAGAATTCACAGAGACTGGACCTTGTGGAGGGTGGGGTGGCGGAGGCGGGGGGGGTAGAGGCTTTACAGAAGGGGAACAAAGAACTCGACATCCAACAAATGAAAACAGAGTTTGAGAGAATGTCCTTTTATCTTAGATTTCAAAATGTAATAGAAGCAGATGGGGAAAACATAAGGGACATTATGACTAATATGTTAGCTGAATACATACACAAAGATAAACAGCAGATGGAATGGGAGATAGACCTAGCCTATAGAGTGAATTCAGCATATGCCAGAACACATAATGTACCCAGGGAGGTTCACATTAAATTCCTTAGGAAAACCACAAGAGATGAAATTCTGGGTGTACAAAGGGGGCAAACACTGACATACCACGACAGGGAGATAACCATTCTAAAGCAGATTCCCAAAAAAATTAGGGAAAAAAGGAAAAGCTATTCGCAATTGGCGAATAAATTATACCAGAAGGGGGTGTGGTTTAGATGGTTGATGCCTGAAGGTATGCTGATATTCTGGGAGGAGACAAGAATTAGAATTAACACACCCATAGAGGCACAGGCCTTTATGGAAAAAAATAAAGCGAACCTAGAAAAAACAGAAGACACTACAACGGTCATACAGGACACGGGAGGGGCCGGAGCTCTGCCAGCGGGGGGTGAAGGGTCAATACCAAGAAAGCTCAGATCACAAAAATAAATAAGAAAACCACAATGTTATAAACAGACCGAAAGTAATAATGAATTTATAACTAGACTATATATTATAATTATATAAATTGATTGAAAATTATCTTTTCTAGAATTAATATGCTGATTCTTTATGATTATGTATTAAGGTTTGATATTTTGATGTAACCTAGGAGTCTGGAGGGAGGGGGCGTCTGCCACACTTGCAACTGCCAAAATTTGTAATCATTCCACTTACCCTTTTCCGCATAAATGTTTTTAAAAAAACCAATAAAACTTTTTGAAAAAAAAAAAAAAGCCTGGAAATAATTTTTTTGTCTGCATTATCTCTGTGAGTTTATTTCATTTCATGGCCAACAATGAGTGACTCAGTCTTAATTCATTACTAGCTATACCAGATTAACATAGTATTTTCTCCTTTATTCTGATATCATTTAAACACATCCTTGAGACAAGTAAAATCTATTAGGGTTGGCCACCCATTGTCATAATGAGAAATCAGTGACTAAGACAATAAGGTAAGGTTAGTGATCAACAATGGGAAGAGCACTTCCAAATAGGTATACATAATTCTAATAGAAAAAAATCCCTTATATCTTATACTGAGTTATTTCTAATTTTAAAAAAATCAAAAATTCTTAATCTACCTATGAGTATCTTTCTGTCTCTCTGTCTCTGTCTCTGTCTCTGTCTCTTTCTTTCTCTCTCTCTCTCTCTCTCTCTTTCTTTCATCAATTGCTGAAATTATAGATGTGTTAATATGCATCCTAGGCTTTTCTGAAGCCTTTCTTCTGTAGTTGACTTTTATATTTTTGGCATATTAGAAATTATGTATGGTTAATCCATGTTTCTAGGTTTTCAGGAACCATGTGAATACCAGGATACACATGCAGTGAACATACTGAAATCATGCCTAAAGAATAGGACATTTTTCCCCTGAATGAACATGCCTAGCACCAAATTCACATGTCAGTTTAAGGCAAGCAGGAATAGGGAATAATACATGTCCACTATAGTTGGGAAAAATATGATTCTACCATTGGTCATCAAATAATATACTGCATTCGGGTGGGGAGTTATTTCATGTTCACTTGATAAATAATGTAAATATTTATAACACTAAATATGGACATAGTGATTTGATTCATTTTCATTCAAGGCAAAAAGACTGGACAACAATTTTTGGCTTCCTGTAAGACATTTAGTGATTATGATAGAATGATTAGAACCCTTCAAACTGAACGCAAATACAGAACCATTGTATCATATCTTTAAAAAAATTCTTGGAGCACTGGGTAAATACCAGAGGATTGGAAGAGAGCTAAAGTTGTTCCCATCTTCAAAAAAGGGATAAAAACAGACCCAGAAAACTACAGACCAATCAGCCTAACATCAATACCTGGGAAGATACTGGAAAAATATTTTTTTTAAAAAAACTGTGAACATCTAGAAACAAATAAAGTCATAACTAGTAGCCAGCAGGGGTTTGTTAAAAACAGATCACGCCAAGCCAATATTATTTCATTCTTTGGCAAAGTTACTAAATTAGTAGATCAGCAAAATGCTGTGGACATAGTATATTTAGACTTCAGCAAGACATTTAATAAAGTAGATCACAACCTACTTCTTGATAAGCTAGAAAAATGTGAGATAGACAGCATCATAGCTGGATGACAAACCCTACTCAATGAGTAGACTTTAATGGTACTACGTCTACATGGAGGGAAGTAAGCAGTGGGGTACCACAAGGTTCTGTTTTAGGCCCAGTGTTCTTCAATATCTTCATAAATGACTTACATGAAGGAATAGAAGGGGAATTCATCAAATTTGAAGATGATACTAAGCTGGCCGGAATAGATAACACCCCAGAAGACAAGCTACAAAAATATCTTGACAGGCTTAACAACAAAATGAAATTTAATGTGGAGAAAAGCAAGGTTTTACACCTGGGTAGGAAAAACCAAAAGTACAAGGACAGATTAGGTGAAACCTGGCTCAAAAACAGTAATGATGAGAAGCACCTTAGAGTCCTAGTGGACAATCACTTAAACATGAGACAGCAGTATGCGGCAGCAGTCAAAAAAACTAATGCAATCCTTGCTTGTATAAACAGAGTCATAGAACCAAAATCATGTGAAGTAAACCACACCTGGAATACTGCATCTAGTTTTGGTCATCACATTACAAAAAATATGTTTTGGGAAAAGTGCAAAGAGGAGAAACTGAGATGATTAAAGGCCTTAAAACATATGAATAATGGTTGTAGGATTTGGGTGTTGCTAGATTAGAGAAAAGAAGGATTAGGGTGGACATGATAGCAGTATTCCAGTGTTTGAGATACTGCCACAAAGAGGAGGGAGTCAATTTATTTTCCAAAGTACCAGAGAGCAGAAACAATGGATGGAAACTAATCAAGGAGAGAAGCAACTTGGAATTGAGGAGAAACTTTGTAACAGTGAGGACAATTAACCAGTGGAATAGCTTGCCTTCCGAAGTTGTGAGTGCTTCATCACTGGAGGTTTTTAAGAAAAGACTGGAGAGCAACCTATCTGAAATTATATAGGTTCTCCTGATTGAGCAGGGGGGTGGACTAGAAGACCTCCAAGGTCCCTTCCAGCTCTATTATGATAATTTTAGAATTACTATGTAGGAATCTTGAGAAATATTAAATTAACTTTTAATGACTATAATGTATTTAATTGCATGTTTCCAACGCTCTACATGAGTTCAACAGGGCCAAATGCATTGATGAATTTCAGTTGACCTGAAATTGTTTTTTTTTTCCATTGTGGCAATGTTCTGCTTAAACCTTTCTCCATGTTCACTTAAATTTTGGGAAAAGAAGTCCAAGTGTGAATGCAGAAAATGATCCTTCAATTTTATGTTGCACTTCATAGTCTTGTGTTCTGTAAGAAGTTTGTCAACCAGCTGAATGTAGTTTGGTGCTCTGTATTTGCCAAGAAAATTCTCAATGGCATTCTTGAAAGTGTTCCAGATGATTTCCTCTGGCCCAACTAACAATTCCTCAAACTGCTTGTCATTGTTTTTTAAAAAAAACAACAATAAAGTTTTATTGGTTTTTTTTAAATTTTACAGGGAAAAAGGTAATGGAAAGGTACAAATTTTGGCGGTTGCAGTGTGCGGTAGGTGCCCCCTCCCTCCATACTCAAAGTTTACATTTACAAAGAAGTCATTATGAAATAGTAACATATAGTCAGCATATAGGTTCAATTAATAATTTCGGTCAATTTATGTCAAGCAGATATCTTATTCATTTTTGTGATCTGAGCTTTCTCAGTGTCGCCCCATCTCCCCCTGCTGGCAGAGCTCCGGCCCCTCCCGTGTCCTGTGTATCTGGTGTAGGATCATCTGGTTTTTCTAAGAGAGCTTTATTTTTTTCCATAAAGGCCTGTGCCTCTATGGGTGTGTTGATTCTAACTCTTGTGTCCTCCCAGAATACTAGCATACCTTCAGGCATCAGCCATCTAAACTACACCCCCTTCTGGTATAGTCTCTTCGCTATCTGCGAATAGCTTTTTCTTTTTTCCCTCACTTTCTTGGGAATCTGTTTCAGAATGGTTATTTGCCTGTCCTGATATTTCAATTCTTGCCCCCTTTGTGCACTCAGAATTTCATCTCTTGTGCTTTTTCTAAGAAATTTAATGTGTACCTCCCTGGGTACGTTATGTGTTCTAGCATAAGCTGAGTTCACTCTATAAACCAAATCTATTTCCCACCCCATCTGTTGTTTCTCTCTCTGGATGTATTCAGCCAAAATTCTTGTCATAATGTCCCTTATGTTTTCATCATCTGCCTCCACTACATTTTGAAATCTAAGGTAAAAGGACATTCTCTCAAATTCTATTTTCATCTGCTGGGTGTCAAGTTCTTTGTTCCCCTTCTGCACCCCTTCCATCCCCTCCCTCATCTCAGCCGTCCCACCCTCCAAGAGATCCAGTCTCTGTGAGTTTTTGTTGATTTGGGCCTGATTCTTTTTGATTTCTTCTTTCATCTCCTTTAGTTGTTTTTTTATTTCCTCTTGTCCCTGTAGGAGTTGCTGAAACATTTGTTGAAACTCAGTCTCTGTAGTTTTAGGTTGCATCAAAGCTGTTATTGTTGATTGTGTACTAGGACTGGACGTTGCAGATGTCGGGGCAGAAGCAGCAAATCCAGGCTTTCCAGGAGGTGGTTTTTTAGGAGACATTGTTTATAGAATAAAGAGTTCAGACAGTGTAGAGAGTGGTCAGTCAGAGAGGTAGAACAGCCAGGAGAGTCCAGGAGACAAAAGGTTCAGGCAGAGGGGGATTTTTCTAATCACCCTGGCAATAGAGTTAAATTTTTCACTCCAGGGAGTCCAAGAGATAACAGTCAACAAGATATTTGTCTGAGTAGCACGGAGACAAAGACCGGAAGCCTGAAGTTTTAAAGGTGGAGTCAGGTTTCACAGCTCATGAAGACAACGGAAGTGTGCCATCTTGCCCTGCCAGCTTCGGGCTTAGAGGCATAACAAAGTTTTCAAACTTTCCAAACTTTCCAGATCATCATTCCATTATGGGTTTAAGTTCAAAATTCGCCATTAATAGGAGCGTGACATCCTTAATTGGCTCTCCCCCCTCCTCCTTCCCTTGGGGTTGAGAGCGAAATTGTTTCCAGCTGCCTGTCCGAGGGGGGGGGAATCCCCTTCCCTCCAGCCGCGCTTCTCCAGCCAAGCCGAAAGAAGTTTAAACTGCTGGCAATTTTTCAAAGTCAATGAAGGGAATGAGAGGGAGTTGTCGCCTCACCGCACCGCAGCCGCGTCCTTCTGCTTGTCTTTTTCTTTCATCAGCCTCGCAGCGAAGACGCCGGAGCATCCCCCATCATGCTCCCCGGTGCCTAGAGCGAAGCGGGGGGCCCCCGGCCGCCGCCGATCCAGGGGATCCCCCGCCGTGCCGCTCCTCCGGCAGGAGCCTCTACGGGGCGTCGTGTGCCCCCCAAGGAGTGGGGAGCCCACCGGGGAAAACTGCTTGTCATTGTTGATGTATCTGATCTGTGATCCAAAAATTAAATGCCTTCTTTAATCTTGGCATCTGTTATACTTGGAAATAATAATGTTTTTATCCACCTACCTTTATCAAGGACCTGGGAGAGGAAGATGTTGTTTGAAGGTGTTAACGGTATCATTGCAGGATGCAACTGTTCCAAGAAAAACTGCTTTTTGCAAATGATGGTAATTTTGTCAATGCCAATGTTGTTCAAGTCATATTCTGGTTTGGGGGGGATTTTACAGAAAGCAACTATTACTATTTCTTTGCTTTCTTTTGCCAAAATTATTAATTCAGACAAGAATAATGAGAAGGACAATTTAATATGTATCCTAAATATGCAACCTTGTCTGCTTATTTCTTTCCCAGAAAGGGAATTCAATCAGGTTCTTCGTCCTCCTTCTTGTCTCAGCTGAGAGCACACTAGCATGTATTGTATCTTTATATAAACAACAACAAAAAAGTGTATGTTTGGGGGGGGGAAAGGTATGTGTACTCTTTAAATCTTTATTATCAAAAAAAAAAAGCACCGACAATTATAGATAGCTGGCACCTACAGTTTATCTTACAGTACACTCTTGCATTGCTTCATTAAGTTCTTCCTTCCCCTGTTTTTGCAGCCAATCAGGACTAAACTGTAAGGAACAAAGACGAATTTCAGCAAACTCATAATCCATTTCTTGTATACATACTGGCTGCCCCTTACAAAGCTGTAGAATAAAACATGCAGCCCTCCTGAAGCTGTTAATTAGACATTTATTTAACTTTGTTGCTTTTTTTTTAATGGCACACTCTTGTTGTTTGAAGCTTGCTGTCTATTATTTGTAATGAAAACCTTTGTCACTTTTGTTGCCTCATTATTCTTAACAAACAGTGCCTTTCGCAGCCCTTTCTCCTCACCACCTCGCAGGCTATGGCTCCAAGAGTTTCAAAGAGCAGCTGTTATCATTTTGTCTACTGAGAGTTTTTTGAGAAACTTCTGTCACAGATTCAAGCCCAGCAGGAGCTGCTGAATAAAATATCAACCCTTCAGAAGGGAATTAACAGAAAGAAGAAAAGAGGCTGGGGGGAGGCGGTAAGAGGCAGTCGAGGCAGTCAAGGACGCCACTCCTTCCTTGACAGCCAGTAGTTCAATAGAAGAAGTCTGTAAGTGATTCTGAGGCAACCAAGGCAGTTGTCTGCACCTTGAAATAAGCCTAGGAAGATGCTGTGGCCTTTATTTCCTAGGAAATATTGTAGAATTATACTCTTTAGTCTGCAACTTTGATTTTGGACTTTTCAGTAAAACTGTACAGTACTATCTACCTTGCAACAGCAGTGTGAAATGTTTGAGGGGGTTGCTTATTTCTTTCTCTTTTTTCCTCTCTCTCTCTCTCTCTCTCTCTCCCTCCCTCCCTCCCTCCCTCCCTCCCTCCCTCCCTCTCTGTTCAAGGAAGTTAGCATCCACCCCTCTCCTAGAAAAATGAAATATCCTAGGAAATATTGAAAAGGCAGAGTGTTATATTTTCCTAGATGAGAAATGGAGAAATGTTTTTTAGGCAGGAAGCAGACTCAATCTTAATAGCTCCCACCTTCCTCAATAGCTCACAGCAAATGTCCTTAAGAGATAGCTATGTCTATTGATAGGAAAATGCCCTCACCCAAGATTCAACAAAGGTAGGATTAGCCTTCTACCCTAACCTTACCATCTCACCACATAGCACTTAGGGAGATTACATTAAGATTCAACCAGGCCTGAAACAGTCTACAAAGTTACATAAGACCCCTGCCCCCTGGGAGTCTGACAGCCAATGGGATACATTTCTTACACAGGAACAGGAAACTGTTAAGGTGGAGCCCAACAGAGGATATAAAAATCTCAGGGACTCTCAGCAAGACCCTTTTTCTTCTTCACCCAACATCTTGAAGCATGTAATCACCTTTTTCCCCAGGACTTCAAATCATGAGGTCTTGTCCACCATTAAACCATCTTTCCAAGCAACCTCCATGTTTTCAGTGTCTTTTTCCCCACTTGGAACTGAACCCAGAAGGACATTTCTTCCAACAGTGTTTTTGCCTGCAGAAATTTCCTTTTTCTTCTGACAAAGCAAGTTACAACCAGTTACGAAGGCCAGTAGGCAGAGGAGATAACATTTGCCCCACTATGTTTCTAGTGGTTAAGCAATTCAACAGATGAAGTAAGCATTTAAAAGCAATGTAACTTTTTATGGTGAAAAGCATCCGCTGACTGATCTTGTTATAAGCTGGCAAAAATAGTCAGCTATGGTTTGGGGGGGGGGGGGATACAAAAAACTAAGTTTTATCAAAAAATCAGATACACATCAAACTCATAAAACTTAATGTTGAAATCCACATTCACACTTAAGGAGAATAGCGGGTAAATGAAAATGATCATTTTAATTAAAGAATTTGCAACTGGGACAGAGTTTTAGATTAAATATGAAAATGTCTTGTAGAAGCTGAATTTATGACCATTGCCCTCTCCCTATTATTTGACCTTTCTAACAAACTTAACTGAGATTGCTTATCTCATGCTTGAAGTTGCCATTTGTTTTAAGAATGTGTTTAATTTATAAGCTGTTTAGACCAATTTTCACTGAAGGTGACCCCAAAACAGGCATGTCCTCTAGAACAGGTGTTCTCAAAATCTACATTTGCTCATGAGGCTTTTGATACAAGCATCAGCATTCTTTTCTTCACTGTTTATCCTTCCCTTATTTCCCATTATTTCATTTTAAAAAAAAAAAGCAGACTCTAAATTCCTTAGGAAGAAAGCCATCTTCCAGCCTATAATATCCTGAAATTGTTTGGGGCCAAGAAATCTAGGAAACCACTTTCTCCCAGATGAAGCCAATTTATAGTTTAACATCTGCCACAGAGACTTTCCAGTATTTCTAAGATATAGAGTGTAAGACGGGTATAATCTCTTTGAATTATCAAAAGAAGTTAGAAGAATTTCAGGAAAAAGGATGGCAATAGATAGAACAAGGATAGCACAAGTTTACCAGAAACTAAATATTTTTGATAGAGAAATCTTATATGTTCAAGCTATGTACAGCTAAGAAAAAATTATGAATAAATGAAGCTAGAGAAATGACCTCTTGGCTCATGGCAACCTCTGACATTTTTAGAAGTGGGATCTTTCAATAGCATAGCTCCTGTATGCATTTGAGATTTAATTATGGATATCATATTCTTTCCTTTTACACCTATAGGGATTTGAATTTAGGCTAGGCTAGATTGCTAATCAAGGCAGGGAAATGTTACCCATGCAATAAAACAGCCATTGTACATATTGCAAAGGCTGCACAGATGAATTATTAAGAAAAACCACAGGATTTATCCCAGCTTTCCAAATTCCAGTCATGTCTAAGTACCATGAGAGCCAATATAATAATTCTGAGATGGTATATGCACTTTTGAACACTTCAAAAGAAATCAAAAAGTGGCTAGAAACAAGGCTAGCATTAAAAAATGGTTGGATCAAAAACTGGCCAAAGCCTAAACTCATGGCAGGAAAAAAATATATAGGAGGCTACCTGAGTTATTCATTTAATTTATATTCCATCTTTAATTTTTATTTATAAAAACCTCAAGGCGGCAAATATGTCTAATACTCCTTCCGCCTCCTATTTTACCCAAACAACCTGTGATGTGAGTTGGGCTGAGAAAATGTGAATGGCCCAAAGTCATCCAAGCAACTTTCATGCCTATGGTGGGACTAGAACTCACAGTTTCCTGGTTTCTATCCTGGTGCCTTAACCATTACACCAAACTGGCTTGTATTGTAGAAAATTGTAGATTGAAGAAAAGAAATGTGGAATAACGTGTTATTAGAGGATAGGGTTAAACCATTTAATCTCTTAGTCATACAAAGGGACAGATTCATAGGTATAGAAACTTTTTAGTGAGACTATCTCAGAAATGTTCTGGTTCACAAGAGGTCATGTAAATTAGAAAGAGACATATTGGCAAATAGATTCATTTAGAACTTTAAACACTGTGTAATTATAGAAGGAAAGTATGTTCTTGGCTACATACACTTTGAACTAGTACAATATTTTTCTAGCCCTAAAATAACCAAGTAACAGAGAGCACTCTCTCTGTCTCATTCGTCTGCAAAAAGTGGTATAGTCCATTAAGAACTTGCAAAAAAAGGGCAATAAGTTATCAACTTTCAAATTCTTATTAACAATGCCTAGCTTCTTGCAATAAAAGAAATAATGTATTTTTATGCTCTATCCCGTAGACTTTAGCTACAAACAGGCTCACTCTTTGCTCATAACTATTCACCTTGCCATCGTTTTGACCTAGTTTTGTAAGATTCAGTTGCAAGTGAACAAAATGCCATCTTGCCTGAAGAATGGTATTTAGATGACTCTCCACCCTCCCCAAAAAGATACAGTATATTCAATGAAAAGATCCATTTGGTTCATCAACCGTTCATATTTCTAGCTGAACAGTCACTTTCCCCTTACCTCTCATTTCAATATTGAAATTCAGCATTGGCTTGTGGTTTACTCATCTGGAAATTTATTGGTCCTGTGGTTACGCATTTCCTTGGAATGCCTTCTAGGGCTTGACTCTCGAGTGTTATCTTGATTATTTGACAGTCACTTGATTTATAATAGAAATCTGTGTATGTGTGTGCGCATCTCTCTCTCTATCTCTATATTTCTATCATCATCATGATCATCATTTTAGCCATTGTCTATCCACTGCAGGATATGGGCCACTTATGTATGTTTCCAACCAATACCATCCTAATCTTTCTTTTTGCCAATTGGGCCTGCAATTTTTGCTGATGCTGTCAATTCATCTTGTTTTAGGTCTCTTTTGTGGATGATTTTTATCAAGTGGGATCAGACGTGGGTTTCTGATGTTTCACCCTGGATCAGGAGGTACCATCAACCTTTAAGTTAAAAAAAAGATTGTGTTTTGTGCTAGGGAATTTCAACAAGTTTTCTTAGTATATTAAAAAGTTACAGGAGATAAAGTGATAGAAGTAAAGAATAACACTGCTGCAAAACAAGTAAAAATGGCAGTAAAAGCAATGAAAAAAAGTTTATTGAGTCTGGGGGTAGCTGCTCAGAAACTTTATTCAGTTTTCCTCAGATTTACTTGCTAGATCTGAAATTAGGACTTGTAAATTATTGTAAAGAATGTATTCAGCATTTGGAGGATTAATCACTAGCATCCACTCCGAACTGGACAGCAGGTGAACTAGTCTTGTTGTGATAAGGGGGACATCAAGCCTGGTTGCCATTGTTAACCCAAGAATTGCATATCATTAAGCAGAGGGGGGTAACAAGTATGAAGAAGTGCCTTAGGAGGGGAGGGGGAGGCCCTGCACAGATCTCACTTGAATTGGGGTGGTACTGCAATGTGGTACAGAACTGCAGCTGCCCCTAAAAGTGTCAACTGCTGCAGCCCACCTAGCTGCATGGCTCAAACATGTTCTGACCTAGGAAAAGTCTGCCATCCAACTGAGTCAGCTTCCCTAACAACTGCAGGAGCATTGCAACTCCCCCAACCCACCTATCCTCCATTTCATCTAGGCCCTTTTGGCCACCTTGCACAGCATATTTGGTGGCAATGCTGGGGCTGCAGCTAAAGTAGATGCTGGCCCTACAGCAGTCTACACTATTTGGAGACTGGCAGATGCCCCATTCTTGCAAGACCTGGGAAAGATTAGCAGTTGGAACTTTGTGTAGTAGTGCTGGGTGGGGCTGGGGAAGTTGTGTGGCTCGAGGCAACATTTCTCAGTAGTAGCAGTGGTGCTGGGGGCAGTGGTCACTGGCTGAGACTGATGAAGGACTAGGTACTCAACTTCAGCCCTTGTGTTGCTGCCAATTAATGCCATTGTGCAGGGTGTCCAAAAGAGCATAGACCTGCAGGAGATAGGGGTGGGGGATTTGCAGCACTCCTTCAATATAAATTCAGGGTGATGGTGCAATGGCTATGAGTTCAAGAATGGGTTATATAAGTTTTTTTAATGGTCCCTGATACTGTTTCAAACTACCATTATTTTGCTTTCAACTATTATCTAATATAATGATACTTAACTAGACTTCAGCATACTGCAATCTATACCTATAGGGATTTGTCCTACTAAGCTGTGATTAGAACATAAATTGCTTTGTCCTCAAGTTTGCAGAATTCAATCATTCTCAGCCTCAGTGCTGCATTTGGTACAATAGACAGTTATTTTGCAAAATACTGCATTTATCTATATTGAAACACACTAGCTTAAATCTCTTCTGCTCATGAAGTGCATATATTATTAGCTTCCAGCACCTGTTGGAAAGTGAAGTCCATAAAACTGAATGTCCTAATAGCAATATGTTGGTAGCATAAGGGAAACAGGAGCCCCAATATGGTTTCAATAACAAGAAGTTGAATTTGCTGGTTGTCATCCCTATATGGATACTGCAAGAAGAAATGTTATGATAGGATAGATGGGTTCCAGTAGCTTTACATTCCAAACTTTTCTTCCAGGTGTTATCTGTTCACTTAGATAGACCATTGCAGATGCTGCAAGAGGTGTGTGGCCCAGCATTCATGAAGAATTAATACAGGAGTTGTGTCTCTTTATTGCAGAATCTGCACTGCAAATGACACAGGCTCCTTTAGGAGGCTGACCACAGAGTAATGTCTGTTAGCATAATATTAACCATAATGTTGATCTGCAGAGCTAATCAAGTGTATTACATATTACTAATAATAATGATCCAGCATAAGAAATTTATTACTGTAACCCAACCAAGAGTGCACAGTTGTCAGGGGTAAGAAAGAAAATGAGAAAGATGGTTCTCAAATATACACCAGAGAAGCAGCAGGGATATTTAAGAAGGGAAGTACTAAAGGATTCAGATGCCTATACATCAATATGCAGAATATGAGGAAACATACAGTACTAGAAGGATAAAATGTGTTCAAGATGAGGAGATCAAACAAAAAAGGAGGTGAAATTGCATTATTGTTAAGAATGACTACATATTTCTTTGACTTTTTTTCTTTTTCAAATCTTTTCTTACCTTGTAACTTTGTACTTTTTTGACAACCAATAAAGTTATATGTTTAAAAAAATGCTACCTTGAAAAAGAAAAAAGGCCCAACTTTTCAAAAGGTAAACTATGAGGAGCAGAAGAGAAATACTGATCAAAATAGGTAAAGAATTTATGAGATAACACTTAGTTGCTCTGAATGAATTCAATTCTCTTTCACCAGGGCATTAAAGTCATCTTGGAACCATTGACTGAAATCTTTAAGAAATCCTGGAACAAGGAAAAATACTAATGTTATTTCAGTATTTGAAGAGAGGAAACAAGTAGATCCATGAAACTATAGGCCAATCAAGTTGACATCAGTACCTGGTAAAATCTAGAAAAGAGAATCAGGCAATAGGCTTATGATCACTGAGAAACGGTTTTTTTTATTGGAGGCCAATGTGGTCCTGTTAAAAAGAGATTGCACCAAACAACTCATACAACTTTGACTAGATCAGTATACCAAGGAAATGCTATAAACATAATACAATTTAAATTCAGTAAGGCATTTGATTAAGTAGACCATAGGTTCTTTTTTAATAAACTGGACCAATGTGAGTTGGATGGTACCACTAGGAAATGGTTTTGCAATTGAGTGATTAAACATAGCCAATGTGTTGTTAATAGGTCTGTCTACTTGGAAAGATGTATGCAGGGGGGAACTGTAGAGTTCTGTCTTAGGCATCTTCATAAATGACTTAGATGAGATAAGAGAACTTTGTAAAATTTGTTAATTACACCAAATTTAGGAGGAGGAAGACTGCTAATTCCTTAGCAAACAAGCTCAGAATCCTATAGGAATATTAAGAAATGTTACATTTTCAATATATAATATACATATACGGATAAATGCACACACACACACACACACACACACACACACGCACACAGAAACATTCCACATATTCAGATACTTTTCCAACTGTACAACTGCTTCAGGCAAGATGCAGATGCACAAGATCAGTACAAAGTTAATTTATTCCATTTCTGCATCCACATAATAAAGAGATTATCTGAGATCCCCTGATCATTTATTTATCCAAAATTACAGTGTAGTTTCAAATTAACTTTTGTTCAAAAGGAACATTAAGGGAACTAAAGATCTGCCTCATGCATCTGCTTTTTGATACAGCAAATTCTCTTCCACTGTCCGTGTTTCATTTGGATTAGAAGACATTTGTTCATCTATATAAGAATCTTCTATTTTTTCTCTCTCTCTCTTTGGTAAAGAGGCTTTTTTGGCAAATCCCAACACTCCTTTTTCCTCTATAGCTGCAAATCTGGATTACTCATGATAATAATAATAATAATATATTTTTATATTATAAATAACATATACAGTAAAATATAATAATATATAATAGCAATAGTACTTAGACTTACTGTATATACTGCTTTCCAGTGCTTTCCAGCCCGCTCTAAGCGGTTTACAGAGTCAGCATATTGCCTCCGACAATCTGGGTTCTCATTTTACCCACCTCAGAAGGATGGAAGGCTGAGTCAATCTTGAATCTGGTGAGATTTGAACTGCCAAATTGCAGTCAGCCAGCAGTCAGCAGAAGTAGCCTGCAGTACTGCACTCTAACCACTGCACCACCGTGGCTCATAATAATTATCTGGTGTATTCATGAATGGCATTTTGCCCTATGACACAGAACCAAGTTACTTGTGAGATTGTCTTTTCATAAAGACATCTACCAATTCTATCTGGTCTACAGGGTGGGCATGCACCTAGTCCCTTTCCCTAAATATTATCGTCTGATAGGAGCTAGGAAGTGTGCCTTTTCCATGGCAGCCCCTCCCTTCTGAACTTTGGCAGGCCTCTACTCTTCGCCTTCCATAAGGTTTTGAAGACTTGACTTTTTCCCAAGCACTGGGATCAGATTGGATGACTGCACATTAAAAGCTTGATGTGATGCCAGGTTTTTGTTTGATTTAATATTTTAGTAGGTTTCGTTTTTTAGTTTTAATATGGTTTTACAAGTTGTTTGAACTTTTGATTGGGAGCTGCCCAAAGATGATCAGAAGACGGGTGGCTCTAAATAAATAAATACTAAAATGACTATGCAAACACTGAGATCTGACTGTAGTGCAGGTAGTCCTCAACTTACAACAGTTCATTTAGTGACCGTTCAAAGTTACAATGGCACTGAAAAAAAGTGATTGAGGACCATTTTTCACACTTATGACTGTTGCAGCCTCCCCATGGTCACGTGATTTACATTCAGATGCTTGACAACTGACTCACATTTTTGATGGTTGCAGTGTCCCGGGGTCATGTGTTCACCTTTTCCAACTTTCTGACAAGCAAAATCAATGGGAGAGCTAGATGCACTCAACAACCATGTTAGTAATTTAATAACTGCATTGATTCACTTAACAAATGTGGCCAGCAAAGTCATAAAATGGGGCAAAACTCACTTAACCAATTTTAGCAACATAAATTTTGGGCTCAGCTGTGGTCGTAAGTCGAGGACTACCTGCATTACCAAGTTACTGATTCAGAGAGGCACCTTTGAAAAAATGAAGTGTAACATGGAATTGTTTTTTTTTTTAAAAAAACTGAAATTATGTTCTCTTTTTATTTGGAAGGTAGTCCCCTGGGCACAGAAGTTGAGATGTGTAGAAAAGAATGAATGAATTCTTTATCAGAGGAACACAGCTAAATCCGTGTTCACTGATGAGATACACAGAATCCAAAATTAGTGATAGCAAAGTCACATTCCTACACGTCACAATGGAGAAATGACCAACAGGTGTGCACTGTGGAGTCAGTGGAAAAGGAAAACCAATATGCAACCAACATGAATACCATATTGCAGGAATGATATGGCATAAGGTGGTACAGGAATGAAGATTCTCCTTGCAAAGGTCCAGGTTGTTTTATAATCCAGGTTTCCCCAACTTGCCTAATATGAAATATTTTATTCTCAAAGCAAATTCCATTGTATTCTTAAGATGCCTGCACTAAAAAGATAGTAAAAGTCTTTGACTTACCATAGTACAATTGCCATAGTAACAAGGAATATTAGGTTTAGCAGCAGCCATTTTCTTCACATTCTCCCTCAGAGATAGGTTGGGAGACATTAGGAAGCCAATCTTTCTGTACAGTTTAGCATATACTGCTACTTCAACCATCTAGAGCTGAAAGTCAAATTGTTAGAAATAATGCACTCTGAACAATCCCCTTCAATAGAGAATATATGTTTGTTATTGCTGAACTGCTATTTCATTTGGCCTCTCCTGTTGAATTATAGTAATTGTAAGAATTAACATTTTTGAATGTTGCAAATCTATATTTAAGGCACTTATCTTGGGAGTTTCTAGCATTTGGGATAAAAGACCATTTGCCTCATTTTTTAAAAAAAACCTATCCAAGATACATAAAATCATAAATCTAAAATCCATATTGAGACAGTATTCTACAAACACTTCACTTATATTGACCATATTGTTTTGGAAAAAATGAAGAACAAACCTGAAAAGGGGGCAAAAAGTTTCATAAGGTAAAGTAGAATTCAGGAAGTAAAACAAAGAAAATAAATAATTAAATAAATTAAATAAAAAAGATTTTTGAAATAAAGGACTGTCCTTTATACGATAATAAAGGCTGCATGATTCCTGAAAGTTTACCTTTTTCTTATTATTATTATTCTAGTTCAGGTACAGACTCTAAAAAAATGGGGAATGTATAAATTCTGCCTGGCAAATGCAATGGATATTTTAGCCCCACTTCATGGGGAAAGTTTTTACCAGTAGCATTGAGTTCTTCCACTCTAAGGGTCATTACAAAACTGTCTTCAGTATTGAAAGAAAGGTAAGGCATCATCAGTAATTAATTAAGAAAAGGGCAAGGGCTGAGTGAAAAGTTGTATTATGAAATCTAAGAGATCATCCAATATTAGTAAGATTCTTGTATGGAATTTATGTGAAAAACTATATACCAACGTTTCATGGCTCTGCCCAGTATATTCATTCAGTCCAAAAGGATTTCGATGGTGGTGTGTGGGTGGTGTGTGGGAGCAAGAATAAATAATATGCAATGGAACTTTGAAGCAGCCCAATTCTGAAATGCTATAGAATTAAGTGATACAGAGCAAGATTTTTTTACCTCACTTTATTACTGGTTGTTGCTCAGCAATTAAAATAATTGAATATCAATTAACAATTTTTAATCGCTGGTTGTAGTACTCTAAGAAAATGTGCTTCTTATAACAGATTCTCTGTGTTAAAACACCTACATCCCATCTGCAAAATTAATTACTATTATTTTAATAAAGGAATATTCAAATGGAGAAGTAATCACCACAAGACTTTGTTTTCAGGTAATGGAGATACAAGAACATTTACTTAGAGGACTGTATCAGCTTTCTGAACCTAATGGGGGGAAATGATATATTATTTCAGAACTTTGTAACCTTTAGACCAATTTCATTATTTTCCTTTCCACTGCTTATTCTCAAAAAGATCGACTCTAAAGTTTACCATACATCAGTCCCGTAGGTCAATTACTGTATGTCCTACCCTCTTTGTTATTCTTGTGTAGTCCTTTCTCCTTGTCATGAATTCTTATAACATAATACAATGCTCCATTGGTAAAATGGGAGAGCTTTAAAATCTGTGTTCATTGTCATGCTAAAATAGCAGAAGTCTATATTTATTTGCTTGCTGTTGTAGAATTAAAATCAAAGTCTGAAGCCCACATAATTTAATTCAATATTCTAAATAATTCAATATTACAGATCGCTCCTAACCAATTCAAGGTACTATTTTTTTTGGAAACAGACATAATTTATTTTCTTCACTTCATATAAAGAAAGCAAATGCATTATCAACTGAATTTTATTGGAAACGCAGGCTATGAGACTAGGAACTCTGCCATAGCTTAGCCAGTAGGCTACCCAAACAGCTTAAAACAGTCTGAAAGATATTTGAATTACCTCCAAAAGAGGAAATCTTCTTAAAGTTCTGGAAGAATAGCTAAGGCTCGATTATTACTGGTTGGAAATATTGAGAGCTTCAACCCAACTTAGCTGGGGGATATCAAATTAGGGAAGACTTCTTTAAGAAAACTTAGAGGTAGCATTAGAGGAGGGCTGTCAAACTGTTGGCCCATCGGCTGGATGCATCACATGCTGGCCAAGCCCATGCCCATTTAGTTAGGTTCTACATGACAACAAATATGTATCTAGGGTGAATTCATAAAATGAAATTTGGGAAGGAAAACACTGAAAAACTCTGGTTATGAAAGGGAATAGAAATAAAACATTGTATTTTCTCAACGTAAATATAATTAGAATGCTTTTTTAAATGAAAATAACTCATATTAAGCTTTATAGAATAATTTTGCTGAATAATGATGCAGTCTGAAATCAATATGCAAATCATACAATAAGTAGAAATTTGCTCGTTTATTTACTTAAAAGTCAGAACAGGTAATTCCTCTGCATAAAGTGCATGCAATGTTAATGGCAAGGTATCTCTGGAGATTCTCAGTCATCCAGGTCATGGTTGTCTCAAAGGTGCTTTTTCAAAAGTCAACTGGACTTTCACAAAGACCACTTGCCTTTTCAAAAGGCACCTTTGTGTTAACTGCAAGATATTCCTGCCATAATATATTAGATTGCTGTTCCACAGTGTTGGCATACAGTACTTTTAAAGTTATGGTTGCACCCAGAGGCACAGAAACAGCATCCCCAATAACATTACATCAAACGAGACCCAGAAATATTTTACTACAGTTATCCTGATTCAACCATAGCCAGAGGTGGTATTCAGCGATTTGGATCGGTTCGCTCAAACCAGTAGTGGAAATTGCCCCATCTCTATGCTGTCCTAGTTAGGCATGTTTTCAAGCCAAAGCGCATGCGTGGAAGGCCGAGCACATGTATAGATGGGGCATGTGTGAGTGAAGCGAGTGTGTACAAGCTCACATTTGCGAACTGGTAGGGAAAGTAAGTGAATACCACTCCTAACCATAGCCCATTTACCCAATGGACATATTTAGATAGGCTTAAATAAGTTACGATTGGTCAAAAGCAACAAAAGTGTCTTTCTTTGGGCTTGGAAAAAAACTGTACCATACTTATGGGAGAAGTGAAATGGAATCAGTTTACTCCTTTCCATTGCTCTCCAGATTAAATTCCAACAGTACCAACTCCCCGTTTATCCAGTTTTATTTCTTCCGAAATTAGTTTTCTAAACCAAGCCATATTTGTTAAAGCAAAATAAACAAATTTAAACATGGTAATAAATTAAGCAGTATCGGAAAATCTCTTTTGCCCCTTTCCTGAGTCAGGATAATAATAAATTCTATGTGTAAGTTGAAAAAGAGTTTTGAATTTAAAAAACCTGAAGTAAATGCCCTGGGTCAACAGAAATGGCAGGTTTTTCTCTTTCTGGTTTATGGGGTGATAAACAAAGTTGCATTTTCCTTGGTAAATAATGCAGTTTATCTCTATAACTTGGGTGCACATACATTCAGTATAATTATATTTCAGGGTAAATTACAGTTTTGTGACAATTCCATAGAGAACTTCTAATATAATGTTGTTGTGTCTCCTGTTGTTTTTCCTACAAGATAAGTCTCCAAAATTAAATGCAAAATATTTGTGTTTTAGAAGCAAATTTGTCTGAAAGATAAATAACTTTGGGATAATCAACTGAAATGTTTTATAATAAGGAAAATTACTAGGATATCAGCAGTTCTCTTTGATAGGACAGCATGCTGTCAGTGAAAATTGGATAAAAGAGTACATTATAATTAAAACACAAGGAGTTAAGCATTACAGATTCATCATATGAGTTAGGTCTTTGCATAATATGTCCAAAATATGATAATTTGAGTCTAGTCATTCGTGCCTCAAGTGAGAGCTCTGAATTGATTCACTCTAGGATGCATTTGTTTGTTTTGTTGGCTATCCCTGATATTCTCAGGAGTCTTTTCCAAAGAACACCAAAGTTCAAAAGCATGAATATTCTTTCTATCCTGTTTCTTCACAGTTCAACTTTTGCATCTGTAGAGTATCAAGGGAAAAGGATTGCCTACACAATTCTGATCTTTATATGTATAGACACATCACAGCTCCTGAACATCTTCATCACTACTCTACCAAGTACTAGTTTTTCGTATATTTTTTGACTGCTGCTTTATTTTTAACCTTTGATAGTCTTAAAAGGCAGAAGCTATCCACTACTTCTATGTTGTTATTGTATATTCTAAGGCTGGCTACTGTTACATGTTGTCATTACTGCATGCTATATTTAATCTTAATAGGGTGTCAAAAATAATAGATTATAGTAAATAAATAGATTTAAAAAATGAGGGAGATCAAATGATAGTGTACTAGTTCTTAGAGGATGAGAAGAGACAATGCTGTATTCTGAGAGGAAAAAGTCAAAATTGTTTTGAAGGGAACATATCAAGGTAGGAACCCAGGAGTAGCCTGACTCTTTTTTTTTAACTTGGAACAAAAGTTACAAATGCTATTTCTTCCCAAACTAACATGCTTTATAATCAGGATCTAGCAAAAACAAAACCAAGGACCTGATTCCTTCCCTGGTAACTATTTGTTACCTTTTCATGATGCTTAAAATCAACTATCTGCAGCAGTCATCTCATTTTGCCTTTGATAAGGCCAACCAGCAAGTATCCATATTTCCTCCACAATCTCTTATATTGAGACTAGATTCTGGCATAGTCAGGTGAAATAAGTCTAGTCATTCGTGCCTCCAGTGATTATAATAAATATTATTTATAAGACAAAGGACTGCATTTTTACTTTATTCACTATTATTTTTTGGATAATAGAGTGAAGAACAGACTATAGGCTAGTCAAAGACCAATATTAAGTTCTTCTTGACCTTTGTCAGTCTACTCTTTGGAAAAAGACTTGACATGTGCTACCAATTCTGCAGCAGCTCTTGACAAATATGAACTTCCCAATGAATGATTGGCAAGATATAAATAAGATGTAAAGGTAAGCACTTATATTTTAGTACATCACTTTAGTAACTATAGTAATTATGTATATATATACAATAGATATTCATAAAGCTATAACAACACAATTCAACTTTAAAAAAATGTTATTAACATATCACGTAAAAAGTAAGGGCATTTTTAAAAAATCTAATCTCATGAATTTGAATATATCTCTTAGCTCTCCATTTCCTGCTCCTCAGTCTATAGAAGTCTCTGCTGATTTCCAGTGAGTCTAACAAAAATGTTCCTTGGGTCTTAACAATGGAAGGAAGATAAGAATAGAAAGATAGGGATGGTGTAATAAGGTAAATATATATTGTTCTTGTACCCTTGCAAATTTAATGGCAATCTTCAAAATAAAAGACAGGTTCAATTACGTTATCAAGCATTTCATTCAATATTATTTCTCTGAAATGTGCTATTTAGAATAAATAAGCATTCAGAAGAAAACTACCTTTCTGAACTACTTCACAGAGATACCAAGGTTTTTATACCCTATTGTTGTGAGGATGTTTTTGTACCAGGTATTAATTCTGATGTTGCAAAGAGCAATAGGTGATCCATATTGTAGCTTATCCACTTGGATTTTTTAAAAAATCTTTCCTACCTTATTTTTTTTCCCATTCAGGTATTTATTTCTTCTTTTTATATGCATCCATGCGTCCTTATGAAAATAGCATAACAGAGAAATAAATTGTGTGTAATAGAATATAAATCCATTATGCTCAGAAAAAAGGAAGGTCATATGAAGCTCAAGATAGTAGCAGTCAAGGTCAAAAAAGAACATTGTGTGATAGCATCATATTAATTCACCTTAGTATTTATCTCTCAATCCTTTAGAAACTCATTATTAAAAATATTTTCCAGGATTCATTATATGTCCCACGGCCTTTCCTTTGACCCCATGCTATCCCATATTAAAGGTGGCAAAGTTTAACAAGAAATTAAAGTAAAAGTAGTATTTGTGTAAACATTTTAGATGGTCAGTTTTGAAGCTCCATTCAAAACTTTGAAGTTACAATTTGAGATCCAAGTCTGGATAAATGGTTTCCCCATATTACTTAACCACAGTAATTTAAATTTTGGACTTCTAATTCCACAGTGTCCCAGAATGAAGAGGGCAATATTGCAATAGAGATTGGTGGTCAAATAGTGAATTATGGAGAACTTGTACCACTGCTTCTCATGAGTAGACTGCAGGAACTGAGGTTTTTATATTGAGCCAAGTGGCTGGGAATTGAAAAATGACTTAATGCAGCCCATAGTGACATAATGTTTACCAAGCGTTGTTTCTTATCAGTTTTAGAAATTGCTTCTTAACTTCATTTACCTGCAACAGGAGGTTTCAGAATACTGGGTGAGTGTCCTTCAATCCTCAGTAAAAAACAGGTTTAAATACAAATATAAGGATTTAAGAAAACAAATTATGGAATAATCATCAAAAGTATAAATAGAAGTAATAAAGGTGGGATTTAAAAAATCTAAAATAAAAATGTGATTATAAATTGATTTTGATAAGTTCCCATGAGATGAAGGGTCCAGATGATCCTTGAAATAAGATTTTAAAGCTAATTCTAAGAAACCTTTCTGAGGGAAATTGCTATTGTTTTGAACAATAAGATAGGATGGAATTTTGAAGACTGGACACTATAGGGAACCAGAAGAAACTAACATTTTCAATTAAAGGAGAAAAAATTGAAAATTTTATTTACTAAAACAGAATGGATCAAAATACTTTGATCCTGAAGTTTTGAAGGATGTTTATGAACAATAGACTTAGAAGTTAATTTTAAAACTATCTGGCATTATAGACAGCATGTGTTTAAAAATGTTATGAGAAAGAAACTTTCTAGAAAAGAGTGAAGGTTATTTGAAACCAGATTTAAAAGTGACAGGCTAAAGAATGGTATGGAAAAAGATGTTATCCTGAAGTTATACATGTAACTGGCTCTTAATAATTAAAAGAGATACACAAATAACAAACCAAGAGAGTAACCTCAATAATTTTCCGAAATTGGATCAACAAAAGAGCCTTCTTAAAATTTTGAAGGATTTTCTGAGAATGAACAAAGATAACATTGAAAATAAATCAATTTATGGAATTTATTTGAAGGGATTAAACATCAAGATTGTTAAAAATAAAGAAATATAAAGTTGGTTTATTTGATCAAGATTAAAATAAATATGTTGTTAACTTAATATACTTTTGCTGGACTAAATGATTTCAAAGATTTCTTTATAGATAAGAGATGATATATGGTAAGAAGAGATTTTATTGTTGTAATGTTAATAAATTATTAAAAACTATTTATTTATAGGGATTTATTTATATATTTCTTTTCTTTTTCTTTACTATATTATTTCCTTTCCTTTCTGTGTTTTATCCTATTTTTTATTTGTACTATTTTTTCTTTTTATTCGTTTATGGTTGTTTGTCTTATTATTTTAATGTTTAAACAGCTATAAAAATGATATAACTTTAAATCATAAGGCTAGAAAAATATTTAATTTTGTTATTTCATATATATATATTTATGATCAAATCAAATTCCATATAGGAAGTGGAAGAATGTTAAATGATTTTGATATGATTCCTTGTGTAATGGTGGGAAATCTTCCCAAAATGGCGTCCTCACTCAGCATTCCAAGTCAAAGTGTCCATCCAGAAAGCTCTGTTTTTCAAATCAGATCAATCAGTGAATCAGAGTTGGTTATAATCTTTAAAGTCCAACAGGGCATGAGTCAGTTACCTACAGAACTATCCCATCCAGTCAAGCAAGGAAAATATGCTGCAGCCCATGTCAGTTAAGGAATTCTGGCATGGTTCAGGAAGAAAGCCCCCATCTTCTGGAACATTGGTGAGGTGGGCCCCCACTCCCCTGACCTTTTTCAAACATTTGAAAGCCTGGCTTTGTTGTCTGGTGTGGGACCCACAGAGGAGCACACAGCCATGGGACTAGTTAGTGCCCTGAAAGCTTCCCTTTGCCTTTATATTAACTTTTCATTTGAATTTTAATCATCCTTGTCTTTTTTTAAAAAAAACTGTACTTTTTAATGGTTCAATATTTTATTTGTGCACAGCCCAGAGGTCCTTTGCAAAGGAGATGGGTGGTTTCAAAATTTGATAACTAAATTAAAAATAAATTTAAAAATTGAGTTGTTTGAGGAAAGGCTGGACTTAAAGACAACAAATCGAAGATAGATAGATAGATAGATAGATAGATAGATAGATAGATAGATAGATAGATAGATAGGATAGATGATAGATAGATAGATAGATAGATAGATAGATAGATAGATAGATAGATAGGATAGATAGATGATAGATAGATAGATAGATAGATAGATAGATAGATAGATAGATAGATAGATAGATAGATAGATATGATTGATAGATAGATAGATAGATAGATAGATAGATAGATAGATAGATAGATAGATAGATAGATAGATAGGATAGGATAGGATAGGATAGGATAGGATAGGATAGATAGATAGATAGATAGATAGATAGATAGATAGATAGATAGATAGATAGCAGTGAGGGGAATAGGTAAAAAGACAGTTATTTTCTAAATAGTATTCTTACCATCTCACAAATAAACATTTGTACATTGCTCTAATCTGAGTAGAACAACCTATGATTGTGGGTGCTGGGAGATGCAGACAGGAAAAAATATGTCTTAAAGCCATTTCTTTTTTAAGGACAACTGTTCTGGGATTTTGCTAATAAATTAACTGCAAATAGTACACGCATTCAAAATGGATATATAGATTGCAGCATGAAGGCATCACTGGCATAATATCATATCATATATCATGTCGTGTGTGTGTGTGTGTGTTTGTGTGTGTGGTTGTTGTTGTTCATGAAATCTCAGCTGTATTGCCAGATCTTTAAAGAATTGGGACTTGCCTATTTTCTTCTTGACCACTTGCATATAAGGAAGATGTATGAACCATGAGAAGAGCAGTGAACCATACATGATATATAGAAAACATAAATCAATGTTCCTTGTATTGCTTCTTTGCAATTTTTATAGCAACTGAGACAGAGAATCCAAAAAAATCCCCCATCAGCTAAAAGGGTGATGTTACTGTACTATCATTGCATATAAATCATCTAGAATAATGTAGCTTATACATACTGTATATTATATACATAATAAAATACTCTGCTTGTTTTTTGCTCTCTATCCAAAACAAATATTTAGCTAAACCTTTAAATCTAACCATTTGAGATAAATGTCAAAAATATGAAAAAATACACAATTTCATCATCTTAACCATCATTCATTTTTTAAATTCAGTCATCTTAGATATTACTGGATCTATTTTGGTTGCAATAGGAAGGGCCACTACTACACCTAGTTAGCCCTGAGCCAAATCAGAAATAGATTAAGGTCCTAAGAATATAAATTCAAAAATCCTTATGTTAATTATAGGTAAACTGAACATTAATCTTAATTGCAGTGGGAAATTTGCCATAAAGAATTTTGTCCTGTATACAATGTGCTTTATTGGGGCAGCCAGGTAGAGTGCCATGCTGGGAGGAAACTGACCTGAGTAATAGTAGTAATTGTGGTTTCCAAACCTAAAATAAACATGCTCTCGGTAGCATGCAGTAATGACCTATAGTAAACATACTTTCTTGAGTCTTGATTACTTTCTCTGAAAGTCAGAGGATGGTCCACTCCAATATTCTTGAAATTAATACAAAATCCAGAAATGTTTAGCTCTTCATAAATTCTGCTACCAGCGATTCTTTGGTCATCATGCCTCAGGCTTTCCTGACAATAATAATAATAATAATAATAATTTTTATTTGATTAGCCGCAACCCTCTCCCGAAGGACTCGGGGCGGCGTACAATCAAAACAGATAAAATACAGATAAAGACACACATACATACATAAAGAACAAAGACATATACATGTGCATGGAGGAGGTAGACTCATAAGTGAAAGACAATTAAAAAACACAATTTAAAATCCCATTAAATAAAATTACTGAATTAAAAAACCCATCAGGAGCGTTATGAAGTTATGATTGAGCCAGGCCGGCTATTTGGAATAGGTGGGTCTTGATAGAATGATTCCTATTCTATGGTCCTTGTAATTATGATGTTTTTCTTCATTCCATAGCATCAGCACCTGTTCCGATTAGCAGGCCTGGCATAATTACAACTGTCCCTCCTGGCAAATGTATTAACTGGTTATTTTAGGGGCATTGTTTTTAACTTATTGTGTGTGTTTTAGGGGTTCAAAATCCTATATTTATATATATTGCTTTGTACAGTTCTTTTAATTCCATTTTTAACCTCCTCCATTCCAACTGTACATATTCAATTTTTATTGTATTTTGATATATTTGGCATGGACTGTACACCGCCCCGAGTCCCTTTTTGGGAGAGGGGGCAGTCTAGAAGCATGAATAATAAATAAATACAGAATATATATGGATGGTAATTGGGTGAGCCAAATGTTGTTCATAGAACAGTTTCCAATAGGACAATGAAATAATACATTGTAAATATCAAGAATAATCACAGTTAATAACATTCAATAACATTTGAAATACCTAAGTAATAAGCTGCTGTTAGTATAGTAGAAGCTAAATAAGTAGGCTTTATGGAGAATATCACTTACTTCATATTGCACATGTAAATTTCTCTCTCTCTCTCTCTCTCTCTCTCTCTCTCTCTCTCTCTCTCTCTCTCTCTCTCTGTGTGTGTGTGTGTGTGTGTGTGTGTGTTGGAGTATGTTTCATGAATTCAATTATTGTATCTTATAAATAGTTTTTCTTTTGATATACCAAAGACCATTGCTAGGAATATAAGTCTTTGTGCTCCAATCTGATCTCCATCGAATAAGATATGCCCCATATCTATTCCAATACTCCCCAGCCAGCCAGAATAGCTAGCCATCATTCTGTATGAGAATAATAGGAATTGGTTCAACTTGTTTGGGATCACCAAATTGAGCTTGACTTAGCTAAGATTTCTTTTCTTTTCTTCTTGTTTACATGATATTGTCTCATCAATCATTTCAGAACTTTCCTTTTTTACTTATCTCAGTTCAATTCACCATTAAAAAGCCCCAAGCTTTTGTTTCATGAATTAAAACTGCAAGTGTTGTAGGTTAAAGCTAGATAATACAATGACCTAAAACACAGTGGTATTACAGTCGATTACCCCAGCTATAGAAAATATGCTATCTATGGGCATAATGTACATTGCACCTATCTGTATTTTTCTTTTTAAATAGTTCCTTTATATAAATAATAATAATGACTAGAAAGCTGGCACACTGCAAAGCAGGCAAACTGCCAATCGCATAGGAATTTTTAACAAACAAAGAAGATGGATGTTCTGAAGTCAGTGTTGATTTAGAAATGTCCTAGGAAAGAAATGAACATTACATGAGATGGTAAAAACCACTATAGAGCAGGTGTAGGTTACTCCTGGCATTACTGCTAGTTCGATGCACACAAAAATGTGTTTGCGCGCATTTGCGCGAAAATAGGTCTGTGCATGCTCAAAATGTTTTAAAAAGAGAAAAAAATAAATTTGTGCAATCACAATTGTTCTGTGCATGTTCAGAACCGAAAATCAAGATGGTGGCCCCGTAGGAGAACCAGTTGGGGAGTATGGCAAGCTTGGGTTGCTGCTCTTCCAGTGACCTAGGCCCCCAAACCACTACTGGTTCAGCCAAACCAGTCCAAACCGGTAGGAACCAACCTCTGCTATAGAGTTCTAAAATACTTACAGAAGCTCCAGAATAGCGAGAAGAAACTTCCTTTGCTTAATCACAATTCATAAAGGAAACCATTGTGTACATAGGCAACACCACATACTAGGCCTATAACTTCTCAAAATTACAGACCTGTCAACCAGCAAATTGATGGGGAAATGTTGATTACAGAATGAAAAACAAGTGATCAATAAACCCAAGTGAGCAGAAAACAGAACTAAAGAAACTAGCCGAATAAGAAAATACCATGGTTCCATATGAGAGTGTTATTATTCTTGGTTTCAAAAGGCATAGCATTCATTGTAAGTACAATCGCTCATATTCAGTGCAAATCACCTTATTTATTATTATTGTAGATCTACAAGAATCATATCAGTATGTGCAAAATTGAACTAGAATATTTTTCTTAGCCATCTCACATAGAATAAGTAATAATTTATGAAAGCATCCATAAGGTGATTTGAAAGTGATTTTCTTTAACATTATATGTTCAAAACCACGAGGATCTGCGCTTGCCAAGTTCTTGGTTTTCATATTGGATTGTTTTAGGCACTGGTGGCAAGTTTACATTGATGTAAAATGCAACAGCTATATTACTAAACAGTGCAAGATGCAGGTTCAAACAATGCTGGTATTGAAAGACCTTTATGAATTACCAACGGCTTACTGATAACAGTTTTGACCTTCAAAGCTCTATGTGGTTTAGGAGCTGACTTGCTTCACTTGTTAAAAATGTATCTGATTGTTAAGGTCAGTAAGAAAAGTCCCCTTGAAGATGTCACCACTCTCGTTATTTAAATCATTAAATCAATAAGTAAAATCTTTCTGTCCCTGGGATAAGTCTGCCTTTTGAACTGTTTCTGGGTAAGTAATGCACTCCCCTCCAGAGTCACTTACTTCCCCCCTCCCCCTTCATTCTCTCTGGGTTTAAAGCTTCAGTAAATCTAAACCTGCTTTGCTATGTTTTTAACCTGTTGGAAGATTTTAATATTTACTGTTATTTCACTGTTTTCCCCCAACTTATTATATGCACTCAGCATGGGACTGTCTAGAGTTGGGTTGCTCCCAGTTCAGCCCAGATCAGGCAAACCGATAGTGGTGGTGGTAGGAGGCTCTGCCCACTCCACCACCTGCCCAGAAGCGTCTGCGCATGTGCAGAAGTGTCGTATGCGAGCACATGCGCACACGCGAGCGAACTGGTAGGAAAAAAAATAGAAACCTACCACTGGAGCTATCCATGAAAAAATTCAAATGCTTCAACTCATGCACAGTGCAGGGCAATTTTCAGGACCCTAGAGTAGCCCATGTTACACTGTTGTTCCATAAGCTGCTGGTTTCAAAGTATTGGTTATCTATATAAATGGCTATATATATAAATGGCTGTGTGTGTCAGTGGTGGGTTGTAGGCAGTCAGCCCCGGTACGGGTGTACCGATTCCTGCCCGGAGCACCGGGTACCGTTCCAGTATGGTGCTCCAGAGGGCCTACCCGCCCGCCTGCTTGTTGTCCTTATCTGTCTTTACTCTTTGGTGCTTCCGCGCACGGCGCATAAAGAGCCTGTGCAATGCTCCACTGAGCAGCTGGAGTGTTGCGGAGGCTCGCAGAGGCATTGCTGGAAGGTAGAATGCATGCGGGCACTGCGTGCGTTCATGTGGAGGATGCCAGGCCCCATTGCAACCGTACCTGTTAGATTGCAACCCCATTGCAACCGTACCTGTTAGATTGTTTGTTTGTGTGTATTCCAAAATAACTCTGCCTTGAGCAATTTCAACCAAACTTGATACACAAATGACTTTGAAGAAAAATACTGTGGGGGTAAGACACCCCTAACACCCCTTGGTGATGGGGCTTCTGTTAAGATGTAGCCTGTTGTGCCTTTAAATGGCTTCTACTGTACTGCCATAAAATGGCTTCTACTGTACAGCACAGTGGAGTCGCCATGGTAAGAGCTTCACAGTACTCCACAAGGGGGGTCCCTCTGGTAAGGGGGAAAATCCAACATTAGAAATTATGTTTGACATTTTCCCCCTATAAATAAATATCCAGGCAATGCCAGACTATTGGCTAGTTACCTATAAAAACCTTCATGGCATGGGTTCAGGTTACCTGAGGAATTGTCTCACTCCTGAGGGATAGGCCCACTCTGCCTGCACTAACAAAGAGTTATGCTATAGGCCCCATCAGTTAAGGAGTTCCAGCTTGCGGAGTCCAGAAGATCCATCCCTGTCATGGCCTCTGGTCCTTTGGAACATCTTGCCTCCTGAGTTGAGAATGCTCCTGACCTTCCACAACACCTAGAAGACCTGACTGTGCCAGCTGGCTTGAGGCCCCAATGTGAGGTGATATTCAATCAATAGCAGCCTCCATCTCCCAAATATTCTGCTCCTTTCCTCCTCACCTGTTAGTTTTAGTTATAATTTGTATTTTTATTACAATTTTATTGTGATTTCATACATTAGTAAATATAGATCTGTTTTTTTTATTTTGGTGTTATAAGCCACCCAGAGTTACCTTACAGCAAAACATTGTAATAAATAAATGAAAATAAATATGTTACGCCTCTTAACTTTTGTCAACTGCCTTAAATGCTCACTACAGAGCAACAGCAGGATAAAAATCAAATCAATCAAATAAAGGAATAAATAGAGTTTTAGAAGATTGTAATACAAGTCTATTTTATTTAAACTAGCAAGTTTTCTTTCTGTCAAGTGCCATAAAAAAGCAAAAGTGAGATAAAGCTTGAGTTGGCAACGGAAAAAAGACTGCAGTCTAGTCCAGTAGAAGCTCAGCCAACACTATTTCCAAAATCCTCATAACCCAGTAGTCTTCCAAACATCCTGTCTTGTTAGTTTCTAAAAAATCAATCTCTAATTAGAAATCAGAGGTTTAGCATTACCATTTATTAAGTTGCATCTCTATCTTAGTCTATACACTGATCATAAATAAACTCCGTTTAAAAGAAACTACTCTGTAATATGGGTTCATTCAACCATTTCCCATTTTTTTGTTAAAGTGTGTGTGTGTGTGTGTGTGTGTGTGTGTGTGTGTGTACACATTTGTATCTGTGTATGCTTTTGACTCAGGGTTGACTCCTTGTCACTGCATGAATGAGTCCCTGCAATTTGCTTGACAATATATTAAAGTGGTTTGCCAGTGCCTGTTTTTTAGACCCAAGAGACAAGCTTTACTCAGCTGATGGGATAAGAATTCATTGTCTCTTGGTTTCTAGTCTTAGTGACGACACCAAATTGGCTCTCATTTATTAACTACTAGACTTAAAACAAACAAAACAACTATGATCGTTTTGTAGTACTAGAAACTCATGAGTTATAAATTTATAATGAAGTTATCAATTTTCCCCTGAAGTAGTTCCTGGATTTGATTATCCAAGCTTCTAATTATTTGCAAGTTAAGATAAACTGCATATTTGATAATGGTATCTACCTTAAAGTGCCTTACTCATGCTTAAGTTTTACTGAAATTAATGAGGCTTAAATTAATTGCAACTAATCTTTCTCATTGATTTTAAGACTATTTATATTGGATGGAGGCCAAACTGTTTCCATTTCACGGGCGTATTTGGGAAAAGAGTTGGTTTGAATATTTTTCCTTTTATAAATATGAGAGGAACAAAATTCTTAGATGAAAAGTGGTAAATCATTCGGCATGACATTTCATAGTTTGCTTAAACGTACATGATATATACAGCTGTGCCAGATATAATTCCTTTTAATATAGTATCTAAAAAGAATAGAAGTTATACCTGGAAAATGAGCTTTTAGGCTCTAGAGAAGCTTAAAATAACTCCTTCCAATTGTTCACCAAGGGGCAGTATTTACCTTCTTTGATTTGCTACTTGTTGGCCAGGAATTTTAAAAGAGGGGAAATTGAGGCCCCCCCATTTTTTCTAGCAATATATCCTTCTGGATTTTGGAACAGGAGAGAACACACATTTCACATCAATTTAGAGCTGATAAAAGAATAAAAGGCTTCAGTCATTCTTTGCATATTTGATATTTACTTTCATGCTCTTTTGAAGGCATTCTCACTCCAGGAATGCAAAGTAAATGAATAACATTAAGGAGATGTAATAACAATTTTGAAGATGTTAGGTTGAGTTAACCTGTAATTTTAAAATGCTACATTTTAAACAGCAGCGACTCCTACCTAAGAAAAAGTAAACATTGCTCAGATTTAATTGGGGAAAGCTTAAAGCGCTGACAAAAATGTTGATTTTTCAAATACAAACTGAGCCCAAGCCTTTTGTATATTTGGTATATACATGGAGCTTCAGATAGGGGGATCTTGCCACATTAATTCCAGTGGAGTCAAATCAAGATTCTTGTGGTGCAAACATAGTCAATTGGGGTTTACTCCACAATGATTAAACTGTTCCTGATTTAGTGTGATTAGCAGATGACTTATGTAATTGTTATGACTAAACATAAGGAGAAATGTTTGCTGACATGAATTGTTTGGTGGTAGGGCAATAAAAATATAAATATTTTTTCTGAATCCCTAAAATAGGTGTAGTCAATATTCATGTTTAACTTATTACTCTAGCTTTTATAATACATATGCAGGATTGACTGTACTGTGCCTCAGCGGATTCCTTTTAAAGCAGGAATGGGATGCTTGCTATACATGATCTAATTTTATATGGACTTTGGTCCAATTTCAAAAGCTTCCTGACAGCCGTCAGCTCAAACTTCAAGCAAGAGTGATGTCTGCCTACTCTGCAGCAGCTTTCTGGACATGGGAGATAAAACAGATCAAGCAGAAGAGGCAAGGAGGAGACAGAAATGGGATTGCCTTGCCCACTTCTATAATGGCCTCATTATCAGCAAGTTTGCCATTACCAGTAACGAGACCATTCAATAGATAACCCATATGGGAATGCTGATCTATTACAGGAGAAAAAAATATTCCATATTCTTCGCTTACAATAGAATTTCCAAAGTGAACTTCAAGCTTCTGACCTGAGAAATCCTTTACAAGAACTCGGGTGGGAGGGAAGCAAAAAATTCAATACGATTAGTCCGCCAAAAAAAATGACTGATAAATGGTAAATTCATAATTAGATGCAGAATGTGAACCTTAATCCCACACTTCATCAACTATCTACTAACAGCTCATTTTGAGTTCTTCAAATTTTGACATGTGTGTATGTTTGAGTGTTTCTGCAATGGATGTTGTTCTTCATGCATTTTCATATTCGACTTATTTCTGTTGTCGGCGTTGGATTTTGTTCGTCGTGCATTTTCCTCATATTTGCAGCCAGCCAAGAAGAGAGGAAACAGCAACAAACATATACTGTGTGCATTGTTAGCCATTGTGATTATTATTTATGTGTTTATTTTAGATGAAAGTCTAACCAAGCATGGTGAATTCTCCTTCCTTTTTTCATAAACCTAAATGTCATGGATAAGTTCTGCTGCTGTCCCCAGCAGTAAACTGTTTCAAAATCACTTGGTGCTCTAAATGCAAAGCAGTTTCTGGAATTATGACTTGCTTTGTTTTTAATGCCAGGATTAGTATTTATTGCATCATTGGGACTGTATAAATACCAGAGAAGCCTTTTCCATTCAGAAGCATTGCAATGTCTCAGGAATGGTGATGCGTGTTTGACAAAAAAGCACTGTAGTATCAACATTTGGTGCTTGCACTCACGCCCCACAGTTTTTCATTCTATCAAAGTGCTTCACAAGCATGAATGAATTAAAAGTGATGTTTCAGAAAACAACAGCTAATTGTAAGCATTCAGCTTGAGATGTCAGAATCGCTTTGAAAGGGTGTCAGATACTATAAGCCTCACCCAGCAAGCTGCAGATGAAAAGTTTGATCTCGCTGAAGTCTTCTGTAGTGAGCAAACAAATCAACCTTATCTTCAGATCTCAGACAGGGACTCTGAAATGAAAAACCGAAACAGGCACAGGACCATAGGGCTGGATCAGCATACTGAATATGTGGCTCTATGTATGCTGTAGGACAAACTGGGTATCTTACTGGAACTTAATAACTTTCCACTGTCGCAAAATATGCCCATTTTACTGCCTGAAGAATAATGCAAAGGAATGCTTGAAAAGCAGGCATCACACATGAAATCTGCAAACTCAGAACAAAGCCACTCAGCCAAGTTATGCTTTCTACTTTCTCCTAGTAGCATCCAGGGAGAAGAGGAGGGGATTAGAGATAAGGGGAAACACTCCTCTGTCAACTCCTATCCCCTAGCAATTTGAATACTACTGCACAAGTTGACTTTTTCTTTTTCTTTTTTAACATTGTCAGAAGCCTAAGAATTACATTTCCTTGTTTTTAAAGGTTTTAGGAAAGGTTACCAGATTCTCTGTTTACATAACTGAACATTTTTTTCTGTTTGTGTAGGTAGGTTAGAAGATGTGAAAATGCTCTAAGTGTAGCAGAGAGATGAATTTTAAAGTATTCTTTTACTCCCCGAGTTTTAAAAGATTGTTTTTGTCTATAAAGCTTCACTAAAAAAAATGGCACCAGAGCTTCATAGCATTCTTTTAAATTCATGAAAAACTTTGGCCCACCATTCAGATGGTGGCAGATTAGGCAGACACCATTCAGTTTGCATAGCATAGCATAGCACAGCAAAGAAAACAAAACTTTTTAGGCCTCTTCTAGAATCCTAGGAAAGAAGCCTTTGAAAAACACTTCTGTTTCAGATACAAGTCTGTGCAGCAACAGGCCAAGACTCAAGATAGTGAAGTCTGATGAGGTATTCAGGCTAGTGGTGTCTTGCTGTGCAACAGATAGTTGCATTCTGAGTGTTCTGACAAGGAGAAACCGATCTCTCTTGATGCCTGTACATTACTGCCATTGTTAATCAGTCAATGTAAAGTACTCATGAAGGAGCCGCAGATGTTGTACTATGTAGAAAGAAGTTGGACACCTGGGTTTCCTTACTCTCTAATTAGGTTCTCCGTATGATTGACTACTTGTGCTGTAGACAAAGGAAGGCAACTGCTAGGGTATAAATGTCAGCAGAAGACACATGGTAAAAGCTTAACCCATCTAGATTTCAAATAAAATAGGGAGAGGGATTTTGAATAACAGAAGTACTTTAAGCACATACTTGTTCCCAAAGCAAAAGCTGAGAGTTAGTCCAGCCCTCTAGCTTCATTATTCTACCTTGAAGGCCAACTCAAAAATTAGTCAGAACCCAGAGGCCATTAAGAGGAACAACTCAATATGAAGATTTAATATTTGGAAGGAGATTTTGGTTTAATTGCATTTATCTAAGTGAACCAAAGTTATTCACAGTTCCCAGATTAGTATTCATACCTAAATGCATTCAGAGAAGAACTGAGTTTGAAAAGAACAATGTTCCAAATAGTTCAGGACATAAGGATCAGGATAGTTTGCAAAATTAAAAAACCTTGAGCCTCAAAGTAGACAGGAATTTCTCAAATAAAATCATTACCGGAAAAATTGTTGTTAAATATCGTATTTCATTTGCCCTCAGTCTTACTGGTATGAAGATTGGATCTTATTAGCCTTCTGATTCAATTGGAGTTACAATGAAAAGGTAGTTGCTTGCTTCTGAGACAGAGAGCTGTCTTGTAGAATTGCAGGAGTTTGGTTTTGTTCATGTTATCTGAAAAGCAAAAAGGCAATTTCAGAAAGCACACTAAGAATGGAGTAACTGCCTGATCTATGTCTATGATGAAGACCAATGTCATGATGAAGTGACAAGGACTAAAACCACAGGAACTTGGAATGTCCTCAGAACTCCATAGGGATCTGTCCATTGTGGCAGCTGTTCGGGCAGAACCTGGCACCCTGTGTTAATGTCTACAGTTCCTGAGTATTAGCTTCAAATTGCTTTTGATGTTATTTGTTACTCAAAGAATCTCCATGATACTATACTTATCTTTCTTCATTTTAATTCTTCTAATGATTATAATGCCATCAAGAAGCACCAGATTGACAGTACTGGACAGAGTTTTCCCACCTTCCCAGGAGACAAGCAGTTTGTAGGAGAGCAACATTTCCCTCTATTGCTGTTGTGCTACAAGATCTGGCTTGAAAATCCTGCTCCCCTCATGTAACTCACTCAAATATCATAATATAAGGATATGCTGGTTTCAATAAACACAATCAGAGGAATGTGGCCAGAACAATCAATATTTAAACCAGCTTAATTTAGCCATTACTTGGAAACTGTAATCCACAGCCAGTCTAGAAGGATTAGAGGTGACATGATGGCAGCATTCCAGTATTTAAGAGGTTGCCACAAGTAAGAGGGTTATTTTCTTACTTATCTTTCTTAGAGGGTCAGTTTATTTTCCAAAGCACCAGAAAGCAAGATAAGGAACAATGGATGGAAACTAATCAAGGTTAAAAGCAACCTGGAATTAAGGAGAAACTTCCTAACAGTGAGCTCAATTAACTAGTGGAACAGCTTGCCTTCAGAAGTTGTAGGTGCTTCATCACTGGAGGTTTTTAAGAAAAGACTGGAGGAGCAACCTATCTGAAATTATATAGGTTCTCCTGGTTGAGCAGGGGGGTGGACTAGAAGACCTCCAAGGCTCCTTCCAGCTCTATTCTGTTTGAAATGTACTTTTGAAAGTTGCATTCATTTATATGCAACCAATATTTTTTAAAGGAGGGCATATTCATGTATTTAATAAACCTACCAAATACAAGCAGCAAAAATCCAAATAACCATTACTACAGTTAGAATATTATGTAGCTCTTTCTGCCATTTAATGTGTTCCTGAGTTTTGCAGCCAAAAATAATAGCTTTAATATTTAATACAGTACAGCTATATTCAATCTTTCTTTAAATAGTTTAATATGGCATATACTAGAATGTGCCCTCCTTTTACTCTCATAAGGTACTGGCTGACCTGACTGGCCCAAAGTCACCAAATGGTCCATAGTCCATATTTTGGTCTCTCCATTCCAATACATTACTCCAGCTTTACCTAACCTGCCATCCCTTGAATGGATCAATTGTGTGTCTTTGAGTTAGTGTTGATTCCTGATGGATTTCTTGGATAAGTCCCTGCAGGTTTTTTGGCAAGGTCTTTTAGAAATGGCTTGGTATTTTCTCCTTCTTAGGGCTAAGAGACAGTGTCTGGCACAAGGTCACCCAACTGGCTTTGTGCCTAAAGTGAACTACATACAACTCATAACCTCCTGGTTTCTAACCAGATGCCTTAACCACTAGGTCAGATTGCAAGGGTTGGGATTACAATTCCCCACCCCTTTAAAAATCTCAGAATGCTAACAGTGAATTGGGGAATGAAACTCTGAACATATTTGGAGAGGGCCAAATTAACATTCCATTTGCTGCAGCCTAGAATGAGATGACAGTATAGCTAGAAGAAAAATGCTAATTGTGCATTTCATAAGCAAATTAATACATGCAGCTGTCTCTACCCTCTTTGCTAAAACAAGACCATTAAGCCCATAGTCTAAACAGGATATGCAATGAAAATTGTTTGTTTGTTTGATTTGCACACTGCCATAATCTGCAAGCATTCCTGGCAGTTAACAACCATTAAGAAGCATACATAATTTGTTCTCACAAGTTGTCTGCCAGACTCCCTTCCCCCAATTTTATATTTTAAGGATTCTTTTTGAAAGAAAAAGAGATTGATAAATGAAGCAGCATTTTGCAGACGTAAAGTATCAGCCTCTAGCATCATCTTTAGTTACATGACTGCGTCTAGAGGCTCCATCTGTCCAGGAAAAAAAATAATAACAGTGGAAAGAAAGGAAAGATCCTGGAGGCTAGAGTTGGTGCGGGGAACAATCATATCAATGTGGCTTCTAGTAAATAAATGTGGCTGAACCATTCAACCATATGGAGAAAATTCTTCCTAGACCAGACTTAGGCTTCTCTTTGATGAGTTCAACTTCTTTGAGTCACATGAATAAATGAAGAATATAAACTGATTTGAACCGTTTTTTTTATTAAAAAAACAACTCTATGGGAGAACAATAGGAACTGACATTCACAGAGATAGAAGTAAGATATGGCTAGGCATTTTACTGCAGTTGCTTTTCTGTTCCTTTTTATTTCAATTATCACTGTAATGCTTCTTTTCTCTACCTGGACCAAATCAGTGGTGTATTAACCGTTGAGCAGACTAAGGATGTGCTTAGGGCACCAGGTGCAAGGGGGCACCACAAAGTTGTGGGGGGGGGGAACCAATGAAGATTTGTACAGTATGTACAAAGGAGGGGGGGCACCAAGATTTGTCAGTGCTTAGAGCACCAGTGAACCTTTAATCTGCTACTGGACCAAATGCTGTTGCAT
Source organism: Natrix helvetica (assembly GCF_964273705.1). Classification (NCBI taxonomy): domain Eukaryota; kingdom Metazoa; phylum Chordata; class Lepidosauria; order Squamata; family Natricidae; genus Natrix; species Natrix helvetica. Next base: position 28,497,550 of record NC_138550.1, on the reverse strand, counting down.
CAAATTCGGATATGTGGTGCTGAGGACAAATGCAGCATTATTTTTTAACCTTTTTATATATTTGCCTTTCACTTTAAAAATCTAAATTCTAGAAGATAAAATGAATTTTGTGATCAGAATATATTAAACAAATTAAATAATTACAATTCAACTCATTTTTGCATGAAATTTGTGGCTTAAACCTATGTGCTAAGACTGACATCCAGTTCCACCTTTGCCTTCTTATATATAATTAACCAGGGAAAAACATTTAACAAGCTGTGGGGGTTGGCTGCTCAGTGAGATTTTATTTGGGAACATATCCGCATCCCCTTTAACATTGAAAATGTCATCCAAAGAAATTCCAAGTGTATATTTTTAAATACCTTGAGAATACGAAGATAAAACAAAAGTCTAATTTGCATAAGAAGCTAACTCTGAAAATTAAAAAGCAGAGGTCAGACACCATATCAACGTTGTTTACATTATCCCAGCAGTCTATATTGCTTGCTAATCTTAGCCAATCTTAACATTGCTGTACTACAGAATACTTAGTTGGAGGTCACTCCTGGTTTCTTGAGGAATCACCTGCTCCTTCAATATTCTGGCTAGTTCAGTTTGGCTGGGTTGATGAACTCCAGGTTCCATCAATTAGAACATATCATCTATTGGGACAATGAAAGAATGATTTCTCTTCTCTGCCCCGATATCTGCTCTCCAAAATGAAACCGGTCTTGAAATTTTGGGCTTGGAAAACCTAGAACTACGCCACCTGCGGTCTGACCTAAATGTAGTAAAATTATAAAAATTATCTGCTACAATGTCAATGACTACTTCAGCTTCGACCACAATAATACATGAGCCAGCAATAGATACAAACTCAAGGTAAACTTCTCCAAACTCAATTGCAGAAAATACAACTTCAGCAACAGAGTGGTCAATGCCTGGAATGCTCTACGTGACTCTATGGTTTCTTCCCCAAACCTCCATAATTTTAACCTAAGACTGTCTACTGTTGACCTCACACCATTCCTGAGATGTCTGTAAGGGGGCATGCATAAGTGCACCAGCATGCCCACAGTCCCTGTCCTACTGTCTCCATTTATTTGGACCCATTTACTGTGTTGATTCAGAACAGAATCGTCATAATTACTAGCCACTAAAGCTTCATTCTCAAGCCCCATTTATAGCTGTTTAATATGGTAGCCTTTTTCACATCTTGTGGAAGAAAATTGTGCTTTTAGTATGAAGGAAGGATGTAAAAATATATTTCCTTTTTCTCTTTGGAGTCTCCCACAATTCATCTTCAGTACACAACATAGGGTTTCAAGAGTTTTTAGAAAAATAAAAAGTTGCACTCTCTGTTTTCTCTCCCAACATGCATTATCTTCACTTATTTGTTTTTTAAGGGAAAAAAGCTATAACCTCAAATGAGATTGTCATAATGTGTGAAAATTAAAATTGAAGAGAAAGAAAAGCAGTAGCTTCTAACACATTAGTATTATTTAATCAGAATTGGGTAAATTTCCAGCTTCCTAAACAGAAAAAAATTAATAGTGGGGAGAATTATTTTTAGAAAAGGTATTTACTCCATAGACAATGTGAATGTTAGATGTCATGTCTTGATTGTGCTATATATATAATATTAAAAAATCCCTTCCCTTCCCTCTGGGCGGTATGTGTCTTCCTCAGTCTCCCAGTATTCTCCCTGGAAGCTTGAGGATTCTATGCAATATTATATTATATTATATTATATTATATTATAGTATAGTATAGTATAGTATAGTATAGTATAGTATAGTATATTATTATATTATAGTATATTATAGTATATTATAGTATATTATATTATTATAGTATAGTATAGTATAGTATATTATATTATAGTACATTATATTATAATATATTATATTATTATAGTATAGTATAGTATAGTATAGTATAGTATATTTAGTATATTATATTTAGTATATAGTATATTATATTATAGTATATTATAGTATAGTATATTATTATATTATATTATATTATATTATATTATATATTATTATATTATATTATATATTATTATATTATATATTATTATATTAGTATATTATAGTATAGTATAGTATAGTATAGTATAGTATAGTATAGTATAGTATTATATTATATATTATTATATTATAGTATAGTATAGTATAGTATATTATATTATATTATATTATAGTATATTATAGTATAGTATATTATAGTATAGTATAGTATATTATATTATTATAGTAAAGTATAGTATAGTATAGTATAGTATAGTATAGTATAGTATAGTATAGTATAGTATAGTATAGTATATTTAGTATATATATTATATTATATTATATTATATTATATTATATTATATTATATTATATTATATTATATTATATTATTATATTATATTATATTATATTATATTATATTATATTATATTATATTATATTATATTATATTATAATATTGTATTTAGTATATTTATTATATTATATTTATTATATTATATGCAGTATACGACTTCAGCAACAGAGTGGTCAACGCCTGGAATGTTCTACTTGACTCAAAGGTTACGTCCTCTAACCCTCAGTGCTTCAACCTTAAACTGTCTACCGTGGACCTCACCCCTTTCCTAAGAAATCTGTAAAGGGGGCGTGCATAAGCGTACCAGCGTACTATGGTCCCTTTCCTACTGTCCCCATTTATTTGTATTCATTTCTTTCATTCATATCCATGTTTATATTTATACCTGCTATCTTGTACATGTTTGACAAAGTAATAAATACAAGTACAAATACAGTATTATCTTAGCTGTTCCTAACACTGCTGTCTTCTGGACAAAGAGCTCTGACATTGACTTTAGGATCTATTGCAGTCATTCTCCCATCTTCAGAGTCACAACCTGAGTGCTCCTGCCACTATTGGGATCAATTTGGCATTTACTTTTCACATCCTTTCTACTTCAGGCATTGGTACTTCTCTAGCTTCTCATACTCTTTGTTCCTGATGTTGCTGTCACTTAGCACTTTTAGATCTATCACCACTACTGTCTTTTAGTCCTTGTTTATTAGGATGTTGTGTGGTTCATTTTGAAGGAGGTATGTAGATCTGAAAGTCCCACAGAATCTTAAGCCTGTTATTATTCTACACAACGTTCTCCCATCTGGATTTAGGAGATGGGAGGGTCTAGCCTTTGTACTTCTTGTGCTGCTATTATCAGTGCCTCAGTACTATCCCTTCATACAGCTTTCTCCAGTCACTGATAGGATTCATCAGGATCTACTATCTCAGCTATTTGTCAATGGTGGATACCATGCAAAGTCATGTTTTGCCATGGCACTTCCTCTACTTGATTTTCCTCCCATGTCTTCTGCTGCCTATGGCATTCTCTCAATAGATTATCTTTGTGTGCCTTCTTATTGATGTAATCCTGGATGCTCTGGGTTTCACCCAGGACATAGGGATAGGGATGTATCGGTATGTGTGTGTGTGCGCGCGTGTGTATGTGTGAATCCTTTTTTCCTTTTAAACAAATTAAATGTTGTCCTTAAGTACTCTGAACTATATATGTATTTAAAGGGCGCTATAGGATAGATAGGGACATGGTGGCTCAGTGGCTAAGACGCTGAGTTTGTCTATCAGAAGGTTGGCAGTTCAGCGGTTCAAATCCCTAGTGCCGCGTAACGGAGTGATCTCCTGTTACTTGTCCCAGCTTCTGCCAACCTAGCAGTTTAAAGGCATGTAAAAAATGCAAGTAGAAAAATAAGGACTACTTTGGTGGGAAGGTAACAGCGCTCCGTGCACCTTTGGCATTTAGTCATGCCAGCCACATGACCATAGAGACATCTTCAAACAATGCTGGCTCCTTGGCTTAGAAACGGAGATGAGCACTGTCCCTAGATCTGGAAACAACTAGCACGCATATGCGGGGGAACCTTTATAGGATAGATGGAATTTACTTATACATTTAAAAAACAAAAAATCTGAGCTTCTTTGGCCATTTTCCATATGCTGAATTAACACATACATGCACACAAATGCACATGCCCACAAAAAAGAGAAGGAGCTATAATAGAGGAATCAGTTTCCAACACTTACTTCAGTACTACCATAACAGTTTACTGTTGTCAATGAGTATTGATGATATAGTGTTTACCAAGAGGATAACTTACACTTCAAACAGTTTGGGAATAAAAAAAAATATTTCATGGTTGATATTGCATTAGTGGATAACAATTTGTCTAGGTTTCACCTCTTAGCAGTTAGCTAAGATGTACCTCTGAACTCAGATACAAGATTAATATTGTCTATTTCTCTTGGCCTTTTGAACATACAGCCTTTGGGTCAATTCTTCTATTTCAGTATACAACAGGTGGCTGTACTTGACTTCCTCTCAATACACTTGCAAAGACAGAATGCTGTATGACTGAATCCAGTACAAAAAGGTCAGTTACAAGTTTGTAGCCTTAGTTGCAATTCATAAAAAAATTAGTCACAGACTTTTTTTGGCGGGAGGGGGTTGGTTATCCTTCAACACAGCAGGGATGGGATTCTACCAGTTTGGATCAGTTCAGATGATCAGCTGGGAGCAAACTGGTTTGCTCCAACGATCAAGTGGGTCCCCTCACTCCTGGGCTTTACTGACCTATATCTTCTCAGCTGAGTCACACAGCAGAGTCATTTAGTCATTGCCACCCATCAGCTGTTTTCCTCCCCAGCAGTAATGCAGAAGAAAAGTTTTCTCAAAACTGTACAAGTGCGCGATCACCGAACCAGTCGTTAAACCAGTAGGATCCCACCACTGAAACACAGTACGGCAAGGCTATTGAAAATATTGTGGAGGGAACTGAGCCATCAAGGATATTCTTTTCAATCCTCTACATGACAGGGTCATCCTGAAAAGCCTGATATGCCATAAACTGACAGCAGTAGTAAGATTTACCAGGTGTTTGTGCATGTTGAGTTTTCCTATTTTTGAATAGTATGTCTATCTTCTCAAGAGACCAGCAGTCCCTCCCTCCCTCCCTCTCTGCCATTTTTCATTTAAACAGGGGTGAAATCTGCTAAAGGGAATGAAGTGGCTCAGTGACTAAGCCGCTGAGCTTGTCAATCAGAAGGTCGGCAGTTCAGCGGTTAGAATCCCTAGTGCCACATAACGGAGTGAGCTCCCATTACTTGTCCCAGCTTCTGCCAACCTAGCAGTTCAAAAGCACATAAAAATGCAAGTAGAAAAACAGGGACCACTTTGGTGGGGAGGTAACAGTGCTCCATGTGCCTTTTTATTTTTTTTAATAAATATTTTTTATTAAATGTTTTGATCTTTAAAAACAATAGGGAAGACACAGCAAAGAAAAAAACACAATAAGATAAAACAAAACACAGAATATACATAACAATATACAGTAATTTTACAGCTTTCTCTATCGGCTTTCCTTCTTTAGCTTTTATAATTCTCCCTTCTGCATTGCCTTCCTCTCACTATAACCTTGTCCTATAATTTAACATACCTAGTATTAACACTTATAATAGTATTCATTATTTATATCTCCATATATTTGTATTCTCTATTTTCTCTCTTGGCTTCTGTTTTCTAGCCACTTGGACATTTTATTCCATACTTTATAGAAGTCCGATTCTTCTCTTTCTTTTAGTTCTATTGTCATTTTATCCATTTCTTCGCATTCGAGTATTTTCCTGATTGTAGTTTTATCTGAGGGTGTATTGATTTTTTCCCAGTTTCGTGCGAAGGCAATCCTGGCTGCAGTGAGTATGTGTATGATTATGTATTGAGATTGTTTGTCCATTTTTTGATCCAGTAGTCCTAATAAGAATGCTCCATGTGCCTTTGATGTTTAGTCATGCTGGCCACATGACCACAGAGACGTCTTCAGGCAGCGCTGACTCTTCAGTTTAGAAACAGAGATGAACACCACCCCTAGAGCCAGAAATGACTAGCACACATGTGCAGGGAACATTTATCTTTACCTATTAATTTTTACTGCAAAACTATAACAGCAGAATTTTGCAAGTCTGAATATATTTCTCAACATTTTTTTTATGAACTGGGGAGAGTTTCATTTTCTTGCTCTGTGCATGGGCCCCTTTTACCAGACTGCTTTCGCGTCACTTGGAAGAATATAAAAAATGAGAGATTATAATTTTCCTTAGATATATACATGCTTCTTTGGTTCATGTTTCATTTTATTGTCCACCCTGCCTTGTAGGCATGGAGTAAACCAGGGTTGGGATTCAGCCAGTTCAGAACAGTTCAGCTGAACCAGATGTTAATTTTACATCTGGTTTACCAAACTGGCACTTCCAAGGACTGCTTGGCCCTGCCCACCCTGCTCTGCCCCTCACAGGAGTCTCCATGCAGCCCGTTTTGGATGCCAGGTAAGTGCAGGGGTCGCACAGAGGCTCTGGGTGACCAAAAAAAGGGCCTCCTGGGAGTTCCAGAAGTCCAGAAATGGACCTCCAGAGGCTGAGGAGGGAGAAAAATGGGCCTCCCAGAAGTCCAGAAAAGAGCCAGTTTCTGTCCCCCGGAGGACCTCTGGAGCCCAGGGGAGGCCATTTTCACCCTCCTGGAAGCTTGAGAAAAGCCTCCGGAACCTTGGGAGGGTGAAACGCACCTCCCTGCTGTGGTGCAGGAGGCAGAGTATGCCATGCCCACTGTGGCCACGCCCACCCAGAAACCGGACAGTGAACTGGTTGCTAAAAATTTTCAATCCCATTCCTGGAGTAAAATTCACATTGTGGCCTACACATGACCCTATCAGCAGCAGCTGCTAATGGTACTTGAATGCCCTTTAATTTCTGAGAAAATCCAATGGGTTTTAAAAGATAATAGCCATAACTCTTGCTGGAACAAGGCTGGTGCATGGGGGATCTAGATTGGCCAGGCCTGCCAACTTGAAACAAAATTATTGAATCATATCTGAAGAAGTATATCTGTATACTTCTTCAGAGTATCTGAATTTTAAATCTCAGGATGGGGGAAATGGGTATAATTTGGCCCTACTACACAAAGCAAAGTGCAAGTGTATATTTTAATGTACCATTCGGTCGATAGCAGCCACTTTTACAATGCATTCACCAAAATATATCTTGAATTGTTGATAACATAGTTTAGGACATGCATTTTTAAGAACTGTATATAGTTAATTAAATGATTCAAAGCATTAGCATTCTATTGGTTTCTTAATCAGTGCTGGAAAAAGCTCTTAAAGGCAGAGGAGAGCTTTCAATAATGTTCAGTAGGACCAAGACAAAAATCCTGGAGTGTTGATGAGCATGTCTCTATTTTTATCTTTGAAATATTGTACTGCCTACAGCAAACACCCTTGAAGTGCAGACGCTCAGCATTTTAAACAAGTGTTCCCATTCATGTCACCAGTATAAGCCAAGGGAAATGTAATAGCATATAGTAAGAATTCTTATTTAGTTAGTTTGGAAACAGAATTATATTTCTGTATTTCCGTAGATCATGTCTCTTGAATATTTTATTTATAAGGACCTTTCTGAGATGCACAGGTTTGTTTCTGATACCATATTATCATGGAAGGCTACTATCTTCATCTGAAACTTGGGAATTCTTGGAGTTGTACTGATACATCTGAAGAAGGTATCAGTCAGGAGAAAGGCTGATTCCTTCTTTAACTTTAACTTTAACTTTTATTGGATTTGTTAACCGCTCCCTCTCCCCTAGGGGACTTGGGGCGGTGTACAGACAGAATAAAAACATTATAAAAACATTATATACAGCAAATTACAAAACCCCATAAAAACAAATTAAACATAAGTCTGTACAATAATGCCTAGATTAATTAATGATTAAAACCAAATTAAAATACCCCAATTTAAAATAACCAGTCAGGAAGATCAAGTGTTCTAAGTGTGTGACCTTTTTGTACTAAATTGAACATCCTTTCATTTAGTCCGGTGGTGACGAACCTATGGTACACGTGCCGGAAATGGCACACAGAACCATCCCACGTGGGACGTGAGGCCTCACTGGCTCCTCTTCCGCATTCCTGTGCACATACGTGCACCGGCCAGTTGGTCTTCATGAGCGCAGGAGCACTGAAACCTGGAAGAGCAGCATTCTGTGATGTATAGGTGCACTGGCACCCAAACTTCTGGGTTTCTGTCGTATGCATGCGTGATGGCCAACTGTTTGTCAGGCACACCCCTGTGCTGAAAGCTGGAAATTTGCGTGCCCAGCACGTGGAGGCACGATGGAATGCGCGTGCAGGCACGATGGAATGCTACTCTTCTGGGTTTGGGCGCTCCCCCGTGTGCAAAGGCCAGCGAGGTTGTGCATTCCTCACGGGGTGGTTTTGCATGCCATTTCCAGCGTGCAGTGACAAAAAAGGTTAGCCATACTGATTTAGTCAGTTGAGGAAATGTAACTGTCTTAACTTGTGATTACATCTAAAATGATGTGAGAGCGCACAGCGCCACCATTTCCCTATCACTTACAAGATGAATAGGGCAAGGTTGGGATTTGGGGTGGGGAAATGAAGAATAAGCCAAGCTAGAAATTTGAGATATGGTTTATATCAACAATTAACGGGCTGAAGCATAATTCAATTAGAATTTCAATTGGGGAAAAAAATAAGCCATAATAATAAAAGGGTGATTTGCGTGTTGATTAAAGAGAAAACATGCAGTCATTAGCCTATATTTAAATCTTATTAGCTGGAATGCAGAGCAATGCCATATTATTAACCTGCTGTGAGTCTGCCTTCCTCTGGCTGCTGAACCGGTCTGGATATGCTCAAAACAGGTGCAGAGTACAAGTTACTAACATTTTACATAAGCAGATGCTAGGGGTTTTATAATTCTCAAAACAGCACATCCCCAAAGTATTTTATAAGCCTTCTGTTTATGTTATCCCCAGTTCTGAATAGGAAACTGTAAGATGGGTAGGGCAAACATTTCAAGAACTATTCTTTTTTTTTTTTTTTTTTGCAATGTAAATGGCATTTTTCCTCCTCTAAAAAAACCTTGGGATTAACTCTGATTTGCTAATAGCTCTCTTGTGCAAGAGCTGTGTATTTTGAATAGATATATTTAGGAAAGCCTAAATTATAGAAATATAAGAAGGGATAATAATCCACCTTTCAGGTAGAACAAATGATGTTTCCAACTACTTATAATAGTTTATATAACTTCATTCTTTATGGGTTTTGGAATCAAAGGCTGGTACTCAGCACAAATATAGATGCATCCATTGCAACTATTATTCAGGTATGGGCTTATGAGGTAATGCTAAGTTCTGAACCCTTTCACATCATTCAGAGGCGGTATTCAGCAGGTTCTGACCAGTTCTGGAGAACCAGCAGTGGAAATTTTGAGAAGTTCGAAGAAGCGGTAAATACCACCTCTGACTGACCCCACCCACATCTATTCTCTGCCTGATGAGTCCCAGTTGATCCGGAGGGAACGGGGATTTTGCAGTAACCTTCCCCTGGAGTGGGGAGAGAATGGAGATTTTACAGTATCCTTCCCCTGCCATGCCCACCAAGCCACATCATGCCCACCAAGCCACGCCCACAGAACAGTAAAAAAAATTGAATCCCACCACTGCATCATATCCAATGTGTATATCTTTGTTCTACAAAGAAATGGAAAAATACATGAGGTAATGCTGCCACCTCCACTGCTTTAGTTTAAATGGGGATATTTTAATAAATGAAACAGGAAAATATTAATTGAAATGAGCCCTCATTACCTGCTTTGTTACTTTTGTTATTTGCTATCATATATTCATTTGCTACACAGTTCTGCCAACTTCTGCCAATAAACGTCTTAAAACCAATACGAAATAATTCCACACTTTTTCTCTTTAACCTAATGTCAATTCCACTGTTTCATTAGAGTCAAATGCCCACTAAAGTGTTCCTTAAATTGTAAGAAGCATCACATGGGAGGGTAGTCTGGACTGTATGGCAGATGGGATATAGCAGTGAAATATAATTTTGCAGTTGTTTTTTGGGTGGCTGTGTTAGGTGTGAGACTAACACTACTATCTTGCTGCAAAATTTTCTTTTTGTGTTTCTGAACTCTGCTTAATCAATGTGTTTTTTTTAGTGTTGTAGCACTCTGATTTGAGAGTGGAAGCAAGTTCAAGGAAATCCACATAAACATCCACATAAACAATTCCATCTGCATCTCAACAAATTGTAACCATGAGTTTTCCTGCTAAAACCTCAATTCCCTCCATTCTACATGCCTTACAGGTGAAACTTTGTGATGATATTCCATGGACTGACACTTCATTTGGGGGGGGGGGGTGTCATACAATAATAATGAGGCATGTTTCATCAGCAATAATGATGCTAGGAAGAAATATTCGTTTCACATTCATTTCCATACAGTGAAAACAATTGCTGGCAAATTTCAACGCTTAAGTTTTCATCTCTGGCATCAGCATATGAGGAACTCATCTTGCATACATTTTCTGATATTGAAGAATATCAATAATGTGATTCATATGTAAATGTTTAGTATACGCATTCTCAATTAAAGTAGCTCTCTTATGGAGTTAAATTCCCATTTTGGACTACCTGGTAAGTTGATATCAATCTTGCAACTGATTGCAATATTCCTCTTTCCCCTTCTTATAGTCCTCTGACTTGGGGAGGTGTCTAACCAAGCATCTTCCACTTTCTTTCTGTTGCAGACTTAAGATATGTTTCACTCCTTCTCATTAAACTTTTATTTGTCAAAGTCATCTTCCTTACTGGAAGATGGATGATCCCACTACTAGACAGATTTGCAGTTGGCTGAACAACCCTGGCCAATGCATGCATTTAATGGGTCTATGTCCACATGGAATCAGCTAAGCAGAGAAGTACCTCCGGATTCTGTCCTCAGCCTGGTATTCTCTAACATCTTCATAAATGACATAGATGAGGGAATAAAAAAGATGTTGTAAAATTTGCAGATAATGACTAATACGCCGGAAGACAGATTCAAAAGGATCTTAGCAGATTTGAACGTTGGGCCTTATCGAAAACCAAATGCATTTATTTAAATAATTTATATGATCACTCTTCTCACAAGTGTAATTCTGGGCAGTATTCAAAGGTTAAAACAAAACCCACAACGTAGAACCCATGTTGTCCAAGGTTAAAGCAATAAACTCCAATTATAAAAAGAAAATGCTTCAACAGCAGCCAAGCTCATCTTGCCTCCTGACCCAAGTGTCTGGGAAAACAGCCAGGTCTTCAGAACTTTGTGAAAAGCTAACAAGGTTAGGACTATCCAGATTTCCAGGAATCTTTTTTTTTATAAATTCGCACTGCCATCAAGAAGGTACAGTTTTGGATCCAACAAATTGATACTGATGGAAGGAACTGTCCTTATAAGCCTATTAGAAGCTAGTGCAATTTGTAAAGCGGTGGTAGTGTAAGACCATAATACAGTACTCCCATGACACTACATTCTGAGCAGCTACAACTTCCAAATGCTCTTCAAGAGTGGCCCCATGCAGAACACATTACAGTAATCCAAATAGGGAGTGATCAGGTAAGAATTGTGCAAGGAATGGGCATGATTGGTATATAAAATGAACCTATACAAATGTTAATGAACAATTCTGCATTTGAGAAGAATTAAAACATTAGAGAAGGTCCAGAGGTATTTTACAAGAAGAGCACTCAACTCCTCTGTTCGTAATAAAATTCTGTATATCACCAGGCTTGAAATTTTAGGTCTGGATAACCTTGAATTATGCCGTCTACGTTCCGACCAAAGCTTAGTACACAAGATAATTTGCCATAACGTCCTACCTGTTCATGACTACTTTTACTTCAACTGCAATAACACAAGGGCTATCAATAGATACAAATTAAATGTAATCCGTTCTAATCTTGATTGCAGGAAAAACGATTTCAGCAATAGAATAGTAAATGTGTGGAACACCCTACCTGATTCTGTTGTTAGTTTATTTATTTATTTATTTTATTTCTTAGATTTTTAGACCGCCCCTCTCCCAAAAAGGGACTCGGGGCGGTGTACAGTCAATATAATAAAATCATTCATAATAATTAAATACATTTAAACTACATTTAAGATACATTTGGAGGGGGAAATAGGCTGTACTAAGAAATAAATAATTCTAATCTTAAAACATCACAATTAAAACCCCAAACCCTAAAATAAAATAAATCCCTGGGAGGTAAAACTAAGAAAGTGCCAGGCCAGCTGATTGAAACAGGTGAGTCTTTAACTTTTGCCGGAAGGAACGGAGGTCGGTGGTAGTTCGAATGTCTGGGGGGAGGTCATTCCAGAGGGTTGGGCCCATCACAGAGAAGGATCTACTCCTAGGTGTCGCCCGCTGGCATTGACTAGCAGACGGCACCAGGAGGAGCCCCTCTCTGTGTGAGCGGATAGGTCGCAGGGACGTGTGTGGTAGGATGCGATCCTGCAGGTAACTAGGTCCTCTGCCATGGAGCGCTTTAAAGATGGTGATCAATACCTTGAAACGCACCCGAAAGGCCACAGGTAGCCAGTGCAGCTCGCGCAGGAGAGGTGTTACGTGGGAGTAACGTGTACTTCCCATAATAACCCGCGCGGCTGCGTTCTGAACTAGCTGCAGTCTCCGGATGCGTCCCAAGGGAAGCCCCATGTAGAGGGCATTGCAGTAGTCCAGGCGAGACGTCACCAGCGCATGAGTGACCGTGCGCAGGGCACTCCGGTCCAGTAGGGGGCGCAATTGGCGCACCAGGCGAACCTGGTGGAACGCCCCCCTTGCCACGGCTGCCACATGGTCCTCCATTGACAGCCGGGCATCAAGGAGGACGCCCAAATTGCGCGCCCGCTCCACAGGGGACAATTGTTCGCCCCCTATGGCCAGCGATGGAGTCAGCTGGCTGAACCGAGGTGCCGGTAACCACAGCCACTCGGTCTTGGAGGGGTTGAGTTTGAGTCTGTTGTCCCCCATCCAGACCCCGACGGCTTCCAAACACCGGGACATCACTTCGACAGCCTCGTTGGGGTGGTTTGGGGTTGGAATATACAGCTGAGTATCATCAGCGTAAAGATGGTACTCAACCCCAAAACCACGGATGATCTCACCCAGCGGCTTCACATATGCGTTGAACAGGAGAGGCGAGAGAACCGACCCCTGTGGCACCCCACAAGTGAGTGGCCTCAGGGACGATCTCTGCCCCCCTGTCAACACACATTGCTTCCGGTCGGAGAGGTAGGAGCCGAACCACCGCAAAACGGTGCCTCCGACTCCCATCCCCTCCAACCGGCGCAATAGGATACCATGGTCGATGGTATCAAAAGCTGCCGAGAGGTCTAATAGGACCAGGATAGAGGAGCAACCCCTATCTCTGGCCCTCCAGAGATCATCAACCAACGCGACCAAGGCTGTCTCGGTGCTGTGCCCGGGTCGGAAGCCGGACTGGCGTGGGTCTAGATAGTCGGATTCGTCTAGGTGTCGTGGGAGCTGCTGCGCCACCACATTCTCGACAACCTTCGCCAAGAAGGGGAGGTTGGAGACTGGACGATAGTTAGCTAGCTCCATTGGGTCGAGCGCAGGCCTCTTGAGCAAGGGTCTCACCACCGCCTCTTTCAAGGCGGTTGGTAAGTATCCCTCACTCAGTGAGGCGCTCACCAGGCCCAGGAGCCAGCCTCGTGTCACCTCCCAGGCTGCCAGTACCAGCCAGGAGGGGCACGGGTCCGTTAAACAAGTGGTGGGTCGCAGCCGTCCACGCAGCCTGTCCAAATCCTCGAGGGCAACAGAGTCAAACTCCTCCCAGAATGGTCTCTCAAGACTCGCTGTTGGCGGCTCGTCTGGTCCACTGACGGAGGTCCACCCACTCCGGATCTGATCGATTTTGTCCTGAAGACATTCCCCAAACTCCTCTGCTCTACCCTGTAAGGGTGTCTCCCGCGCCCCCTGCGATAAAAGGGAGCGAGTCACCCTAAACAGGGCGGCAGGGCGGTTATCCGCGGACGCAATAAGAGCAGCGCAATGTCTACGTTTGGCCGCTCTTATTGCCACAAGGTAAGTCCGCAAATAGGCTCTTACCTGTGTTCGGTCAGATTCGGAGCGCGAGGATCTCCACCTGCTCTCTAGACGTCTCCTGTGGCGCTTCATCACCCTGAGCTCCTCAGTAAACCAAGGAGCCCGGGTGGGTCGATGCCGCAGGAGAGGTCGCAAAGGCGCAACCCGGTCCAAGGCCCCAGTCGTCGCCCTATTCCAGGCAGTCACTAGGTCCTCGGAACGGGAGCGGGACAAGGCTACAGGTATTGGCCCAAGCTCCGTCAGGAATCTATCAGATTCCATCAGGTGCCTGGGGCGGTACCAGTTTATAGAGTCTGGTTCCGCCTCCTCGCGGTGGGGGATAGCGCCAGGGAAGTCCAGCCGGAGGGATGAGTGGTCTGACCATGACAGGGGCGTGATAACTAAATCCCCTATTCCCAGATCACTCGTCCACTGTTCAGATACAAAAATGAGGTCCAGTGTGTGGCCCCCTTCGTGAGTGGGGCCCTGCACTAATTGGGTCAGGTCCATGGCCGTCATGGAAGCCATGAACTCCCGAGCCACCTCGGAAGCCGCTCCCGTTGACGGCAAGTTGAAGTCCCCCATGACCAAAAGTCTGGGAGTCTCAACTGCCGTCGCTGAGATTAGCTCGAGGAGCTCGGGCAGGGCTGCTGATGCATAGCGAGGAGCCAAGTATACAATCAGCAAGCCCCACTGCCTCCCTGGGCCCCAGCTCACACCAAGGGACTCACACCCGGGTATCTGAGGAACAGTGAACTCCCTCGGTTAGTTCCTCTAACTCCCATACCTTTTACCTTAAGATGTGTACCGTGGACCTTATGCATTTCTTAAGAGATCCTTAAGGGGGCGTGCATAAACGTACCAGCATGCCTACAGTCCCTGTCCTACTGTCCCATTTATATGTACTCTTTTTATGTGTTTATGGATATGTTTTGCTTATTTTTATCTATTTATTCGTGCCATTTTTTCATGTGTTTTTCCTACTTTTTTCCTTGCACTTATTGAAAAATTAAAATAAATACATTAAATAAATAAATAAAGAACAGCCAGATGCATGGGTACAAGATAGATAGTATCTGGCTTAATAGTAGTATTTGCAAGAAGAATCTGAGAGTTTTGGTAAACCACAAATTATGGATGAGTCAACAATGTATTACAGCTGCCAAAAGAGGCAATGCAATTTTAGGCTGCATCACCAGAGGTATAGTGACAAGATCACAGGACATGAGCTGGACTGGTCAGTCCACATAGTGTCCAGTTCTGGTTTTCACATGGCAAAACAATTATAAGGAATTGGAAAGACTACAGAATGATTAGGAAGGTAAGGAAATTGGAGGTTAAATTGTATAAAGAATGGTTTAAAGGAACTTTGTGTGTTTAGCCTAAAGACATGGTATCAGTCTTCCAATACATGAAGGGATGCCATAGGGTATAGGTATTTGTTTTATACTCTATAGCAGAGGTTCCCAATCTTTTTCGGTTTGCGGCTCCCATAACACTTCGGATTTTTTCCGCAGCTCCCTTAATAGGTACATCCGATTTTTTTAAATTTTTGACTTTTTAAGGATTTGGAAATCTACTTTTTAGTTCGTTAAGGTTAGGTTAATTGAAAAATAAATTAAACACGAGCTTTAAATTCACAATTTATTGAACATCGTTTAATGATTTAAAATTATTAATGGGATGGATGGGCTTGTTGTTCGCTGCACAACTTCTCAAATCTTGGATCAGAAAAATAGCTTTTGAAAAGTAACTTAACCACCACACTAGCCCAGTGGTGGGCAACCTTTTTTTTCAACTGAGCCAAATCTCGCCAAAACCACGATTGAAATTTATTTGGAGAGCCGCTCTTGCTTAGCAACCAAAATTTTGGGCTCAATTGTGGTCATATGTTGTTTTTCTTTCTTTCTTTCATCTCTCTCTCCCACTTTCTTTCTTTTTTTCTTTTTCTTTCTCTCTCTCTCTCTGGCTCTTTGTCTCTCTCTCCCTCCCTCCCTCTCTGTCTCCCTCTGTCATTTTCTCTGGGTGTCTATCTGTCTCTCTCTCTCTCTGTATCTCTGTCTCTCTCTCCTCCTTCCCCCATCTCTGTCACTCTGTGTGTGTGGGTGTGTCTGTCTCTCACTCATTCACTTAATCACTCACTCTGTGTGTGTCTCTCTGTCTATCTTTCTCTCCCTCCCTCCCCCTCTCTGTCTCTCTGTCTCTCTGTGTGTGTGTGTGTGTGTGTGTGTGTGTGTCTCCCTCTGTCTCTCTCCCCTCCCTTCCTCTCTCTCTGTCACTCTGTGTATGTGGGTGTGTCTGTCTCTCACTCATTCACTTAATCACTCACTCTGTGTGTGTCTCTCTCTCTCTGTCTGTCTATCTTTCTCTCCCTCCCTCCCCCTCTCTGTGTGTGTGTGTGTGTGTGTGTGTGTGTCTGTCAGTCTCTCTCTGATTCCCTCACTCACTCCCTCTCTCTGTTCCTCTCTCTGTCTGTCTGTCTCACAGTGTGTGTGTGTGTGAGTGAGACAGACAGACAGACAGACAGAGAGAGGAACAGAGAGAGGGAGTGAGAGAGGGAATCAGAGAGAGACTGACAGAGACGAATCAGAGACGTACTTTTAGCTACCTGGCAGCGGCGTTTTGCCTTGGGGGGCTCCTCAGAACTTCCCAAGACTTCGGAGGGAAGTTTACAGCCCTCCCTTGGAACGCTTCGGAGGGAAGCTTCTGCAAAGGCGAGTGGCAACAAGTCTCCCAGGCTTTAATTTGCCGAGCTGTGCGCACGCGCCTGTTTTCCACGGCGTGGAGCAGCGGCGAGATTCTGCGTGGCGAGCGATGATTCCAGGGGCCATCCGGGAAAATGAGGAACGCGAGGGGGACCCTGCCCCCCCCATTGATGCCCCCCGGAATCATCGCTCGCCGCCCAGAATCTCGCTGCTGCTCCACGCCGTGGAAAACAGGCGCGCGCGTACAGCTCGGCAAATTTCAGCCTGGGAGACTTGTCATGCCCGGGCTTTTGCAGAAGCTTCCCTCCAAAGCCCGAGAGGAGGGAGGGAAGCGGGCGCCCGGCTTCGCGGCGCCCTTATGACAATAGCGCGGCTCCCCAGGGAGCCGCGGCGCACACTTTGGGAATCACTGCTCTATAGCCATAATGGCGAACCTATGGCACAAGTGCCAGAGATGGCATGCAGAGCCCTCTCTGTGGGTACCATTGCCAGCTGGTCTTTGTGGTCATGGGAGTGCTGGAAAACGGCCTGAAAATGACTCAAAAAACAGCCAAATAACAGACCATTTGTTGGGGCTTGTTCAGGCTGTTTTCTGGGCTCTTTTCAAGCCATTTTGGGGCCTGTTTTTGGCCTCAAAATGGCCCAATAAAAGGCCAAAAAAACCAGGCATGCATGTGCCAGAAATTGGAAGACCAGCTGGCTGGCAGGTGTACCAGCCAGCTGGTCTTTGGGTTTCCGATGCTCCAGCACGCATTCACATGTGTTCTGGTTTGTGCAATCAATGCCGAAAAGGTTCGCCGTCATGCTCTATAGCATCAGGCAATTTTAAAAAAAACCTCACAATGGGTTAAAGCTTAACAGGGTGAGAGCTAAACTTAAAATCAGGGGAAATTTGTCCCCTAGTCATTGGTTCTCTATTATTGGAAGTTTCAAGAAAAACAAAACGAATAGCTATTTTGGTGGATGGTAAGAAGACTTCCTGCACTGGGCAGGAGGTTGGATCAGATGACTTCCAAGGTCATTCCAAAGCCTATTATTCTACAATTTTATGATCTTTCATATAGGTTTTCTAGATAAAAAATGTGAACAGTCAGAATTGTGATGTGATATGTGAATAAAAAGCAGCAACAATAGCTTCAACATCATCATTTTGCAACAATGAAACCACCCCATTCAGCTTCATCCCATTTCTAACACTGACATTATTTATCAGAATATATTGTTTATATCAGGTGCACCTGAGAGCATTTAGATTTTGATGTAGCCTAAAGTGCGTTTTTTTGAGTCTCCAATTAGCACAACAATCATATGTGCATATGGTGAATCTGCCAAGCTATGTCTGTTTTGTGATGAAATGTTCCTTGCTGTACTTATCCCTGCCCTTCAACATTTCTTTTGTTTTGATTCCACTCAGCAACTTTTCTGCACAATGTCTTCATACAACTCTCTCATCCTGATTCCTGCATTATATGTACAAAAGTGCTTTTCCCGCACCTGCTTCTCCTTCTATGTTATGTATTTTAATTGAAGGAGCCTTCTTTTTTTTACAAATAAAAGCAACGCCTTCATTTCATGTATTCACTGATCAACACACTCCCTCCTCAACACGCTCGCCCTGAGTTAATTCACCATGTCATTATGTTCTTACTTGTCTCTCCACACACCCTGAGATACTTGGGCATGAGTCCATCACACTAGTGTGAAATAAAGTATCTTACTGTTGCACCCTGCTGCAATCTATGTACAAACTTATTTCAGACAAAGTGATGGGCTGTTGATAATCATAGCAATTAGCTTTTACATACTTCCTGTGAAGAAATGGATGTGAAAGCAATATCACTGCCCCTCTGCTTGTTCCCCATGCAAAACCCCTGCAGAGGAATGTAGTTCTGTGGGCTGATTCCTTTTTAACTAAGTTCTAAGCTGGTCTGGGCTGCCCATAGCAAGACTTAGTTGCTTGCACAAATTTACCACCCCTAAAGCATTTGTTTTTTAAAGCTGTTAGAATTGGACTTCATAATGTTTCGGGGAGGGAGGGGGGTTATGTGAAAAGAACCTTCCTGAGGATGTGTTCTTCTTCCATAGAGGAAAATGAGATCATATTTCAGTGTCAACAAATCAGCCTTGTTATTGCTGTTGTTTTGCTTATTTGAATTGGTAGCTTTGGGCAAACCAGATGGAAATGGTTTATCAGCTCCCTGTATGGACACACACTTGTTTCTCTACTCTGTCAGATGGTCTGAGGGGGAAAAAATGTTGTCTTCTTTTAACTATAATCCCTTGCTTCTCAAAGGGAAGCCCTCCCTCATTTTATAATTGTGCAAAAGCCCAGCAAAATCTGTCTCTTGATAAAGAGAGAATAATAATAGCTCTTCCGTCAGCTCATGTTCATGCCATTTGTCTCTTTTTATTTTAATATATTCCCATTTCCCTTCTCGGAGGAATATGTCCCTACGCAGGAGCATTAGATCAGATTTTTAGATCAAATTATCCTTCTGTTGCATAAAACCACATGCAATTATTCCCCTATAACCACAGTTTTAAATTGCTGCTGAATGCAGCAAATAAGCCATTTTTCTACAATAACAAAGAAGATGAAAAGGCAGCCTAATATTAGAGATTTGCAACTTTGTGAGTAGACATTTTACTTTATTCTACTTTATTTTATTTAAAATGACTTAATTGCTTTGATGGAAATTGATGTAGCCTTGTATTATTAATAGGTTTCTGTCAGCATGGGGACAATAGGGAATAGTTAATTTTATTTTTCAATCCACTGTTGGAAAAATGAGTGAAATGTTCAGCCAATCCCTCTGGTGCAAATGTGCAACGGGATACAGTAATAAGATTAGAGTGAAATAGTCTGCCCCTTAAATTCTAATGCAATAGATCCTTTTTCACATATGTAGGAAAATGCAACCATACCACTAAGATTGGGCACCATTCATAGATAAAATTGCAAGTTTGTTTTTAAACCTATAGGCTTTTCTGCACTTATTAGAAGTACACAATAAAATCATGATTTAATAGAGCCCTATTTATACTTAATATGGTCCATCCAGACATCATTCAAAATAAGAAACAAGTTTATTACAGATGATTTATGTCATTTGCATAATGATGCCCGTTATGCAACTTTTTACATAAATAAATAAATAATATATGTAATGTCATACTTTAAAATGCATTTTAATTACAAACTGTCCATTGTTCCATTAACCCCAGTATTAATTCAACACTGTATCCCATTTTTAGAAAATTAGCAAAACCTTCCTTCCAACATTGGGATTTCCAAAATTCTCTGGCTCAGATGTGTCCAAAGATAAGTCTGCTATCCATATCAATTTTAATGCAAGTTGTATGGTAGGGTTACCATTGCTGTAGCATTCCGCCTGAGAAATATATTTGCTCCAGTTTCACAAAAATGATGCGGCACTAGGGTCAGATCAGATGCAACAGCTTTCACACAATTGGCATTTCTATGGAAGGTTCTTTAAAATAAAGTGTAATTGGGAGGAGATTCTTCCAAATCAAAACCTAAGCAGAGGCATGAGTGAGGGAGATAACATGCCTCATAATTTTAGTACTAGGCTAGGTAATTTCTTCATCACTTCTCAGCTCACAACATCATGCAATTTTAGCATTTTGCCCCAGTATCCTCTGCAGCTATGACTGAGAAATTCTGGAACATATTATCTAGACCAGCAGTCACCAGCTGGTGGTCCACAAGAAAATGTTGGCCCTCCGCAGAAAATTTATTTGCATTGTTTATATTGCACTAAATGAGGGGTTCTCAAACTATGGCCCCTGGGCCGGATACATGCAATAAACATTTGTGTTGCTGCAGAGAGTTTCCCCCTTCTGGGTCTTTTTGTGTGGGTCAGAGGGGGGCAGAAATTCTGACTTGGTGTCTGCTTCAGCCTCCTGGTAAGGGGTTTTGGGCAGAGGCTGAAGGGAAGTGCCGCTGGTGGTGAAGAGCCAGAGGGCCTCATTCCAGTGGGACTGCATCGTGGTCTGGAACTGGCTGACCATCTCAGCCCGCTGAGCCTCCAGGCACTGGCACCTGGCCTTGCACTCCTGCAGCTCTTCCCTTTGCTTGGAAAGCCTATGCTCGTAGTCCTCAGTGAGGTGCTTTTTCTGAGCCTCCTTCTCGTTCAGATCCAATTTGAACTGAACCAGCTGTTTTGCCAACTCGTTCTCATGGTGGCTGATTAGCTCTAGCAACTGCTTCCTTTTGGGGCCCTGAGGAGCCCAGGCGGACAGGTGAGGAGTGGCGAATAGACACTGACAAGGCACCCCTCAGTGTGAGTGACATTTCGTTGGCAATGCCCACCCAGTCACATGACTATCTTGCCACGCCCACCCAGCTGGTCATTAGGCAGATCATATTAGTGGTCCGCGGGATTTAAAATTATGAATTTAGTGTTCCCTAAGGTCTGAAATGTTGGTGACCCCTCATCTAGACTATGGGGCATAAAGCCCTGAAAAACTAGACTAGACTGGAATCACACCATAGCCCAGTCCAGACTTCTTGTTACAAATAATGTTTATGTGGGTCAAGAACATTCACATGAAGATGTTTGCACATGATAACTAAAAGTTTCTTCCTGTGCTTGCACTCTGTGAAAAGCCTTCTCTGAAGCCCAGGATCACTCAGGAAAGGCTCGGTAAGTGATGTAGGAATTGCAGAGCCTGAAAATGAAGGAATCGGGGAAAATCCAACAGTTGCAGTTTGATCAGCAACTTCATTCAGAAGCCCTCATGGTGCTGTGGCTAAAATGCAGTATTGCAGGCTAACTCTTTCCACAGTTAGCCTGCAATACTGCATTTTAACCACAGGCTCAAGGTTAACTGAGCCTTCCATCCTTCTGAGCTTGGTAAAATAAGGACCCAGATTGTTGGAATCAATATGCTGACTTTGTAAACTGCACAGAGAGGGCTCTAAAACAAGGGTCCTCAACCAGGCCACACAGCTGGAGTGAGCAGCAGGCAAGCGAGTGAAACTAAAACCACCACCATCCATTCCATGGGGGGAAAATAGCTTCCATGAAACTGGTCCCTGGTGCCAAAAAGCCTGGGGACCATTGTTCTAAAGTACTATGGAGCAGTATATAAATCTAAGTGCTATTGCTATTGCGACTTGGTTTACTTTTCCCCAAAATCCTGTTCTTATTCCAAACCTTTTTTAAGATTTCTGATTTCTCATGAATATAGGGATCTCCAATGGGAAAATGAGAATTCTTTGGTCCATAACTTTATGTGAGCAGCTACTGGATGCCTATTTTATTAGTGGCTTACTTTTCACTATTTATACCCCCCCCCCTTTTTCTAATGGACTGTTGATAGGGTGCAACAAAATCCAGAAATGTTGCATTAAAATATATATAAATAATGAAAATCAATGTTTTTGTTTTAAAAAAATAACAAATAAAAGGCGCCATATACCTAATATAAGAACTTGAGCAGAGGGTTGGACTAGAAGACCTCCAAGATCCCTTCCAGTTCTATTCTGATTGATTGGCCTGAACTACTAGAAAAATGTTGCTTTGGCTTCTATTCAAAATATTTGTAGAGTAGGAGGCATTCATGCATCCAAAGAGAATGTTCCATAAAATAAGGGCTACAAATGATAAGATTTGTCACTGGCCCTTGACCAATGAACATCAAGAAAAGGAGAGATCCACAATAGATAATCTCTTGAGACTGAATGGACAGACTCAATTTTGGCAATGCATTGATACATCCCAGTGTTACTCAATAGAGTGTTTTAAAGGTGATAAGCAGTTTTTATTGGACTTGGGAACTTATTGACAGTCCTTGATGTTTATTTTACTTTATTTATTTTATTTTATTTATCCCATTATTTTCCTGGCAATGGGATGTGAAGACAAATTATAATTTTAAAAAATACACCATTATTATTTATTTAGCTTTTTCCTTTATTTGTTTTTGAAATATGACAGCAGTGTTCCAATATCTCAGAGGATGCCACAAAGAAGAGGGAGTCAAACTATTCTCCAAAGCACCTGAGGGTAGGACAAGAAGCAATGGGTGGAAACTAATCAAGGAGAGAAGCAACTTAGAACTGAGGAGAAATTTCCTGACAGTTAGAACAATTAATCAGTGGAAGAGCTTGCCTCCAGAAGTTGTGAATGCCCCAACACTGGAAGTCTTTAAGAAGAGATTGGATATCCATTTGTTTGAAATGGTATAGGGTTTCCTGCCTAAGCAGGGGGTTAGACTACAAGACCTCCAAGGTCCCTTCCAACTCTATTATTCTATTTCTAAATAAGAACTGTATTATGGTGTAAATTTAAGAATTTTACCATAGATAGATGCCTGCTTCTACCTATACATGAACTCTATGAGAATACCAGGGCCATTACACCATGCAAATTATTTCTGCAGAGAGTTAGGCAAGACACCACTGCTATTTAATTTGTATATCAATTTGCTAGTGCCTAAAATAAATAATCAAGCTCATCATTCTCTGAAATTGAAGGAGAGTTATATTCCAATCCTCCTTGGCACCTGAGAGAGCAATGTTGCTGCATTGCTATTTCAGGTGCCAACTGGCCTAAAACAAGCCTTGAATGTCTTTACCATCCATTTCAGTACAGGAGTGCTCAACATTAATTACACAAAAATGGTCTTCATTTTTGCCAAGCATCCTAAAATCCATTCAAGCCTGCAATGGAGTAATCACCCAATTTAACAGGTAAAATTGTTCAAGTATCTAGGATTAGAGTTTTAAGTAACTGGTAAATACAGACTATATATTAAGTGATGTTCAATATGCAGCCACCCTACAATCTTCATATTATTCTAGGGGTGCATTATTCCCATGTAGCTGCATTGAAAATATTTTCAGCTGGACTCTGAGCCCAATTTCTGATCGGAGCCCACGGGGATTGTAGAGGTGCTTCACAAGGTTGAAGAATGTACACTCTCTTTAAGGAATATGTTTCAAGCTCCACAGTGTGTTCCTAACACAGCTTTGCATCATAGGGCTGACATGACAAAACTTGAGACTCAACATGGGCATGCATCCTCTCATATTGGCTAAAGCTACTTCTTTCCTCTGTGGAGTTGGATTTTAATTAATGATTTTGCTTCACCCTTGAGCAAGTCACAGCATGAGAAACTGAAATACTACCATTTCTCACCTCAGTTTTGATGGTGGGATATAAAAAGGCATCTTGCCACCTAAATAGCAAGGCATGAATGTGGGAAGTCAATTAGATATGAATGCCCTACCTAAAGATGTATTCCTAGGTATCATGCCTCATTTTTCAAACCAGCAAGATATTTAAACCAAATATAGTTTCCAAGTTCAGAAAAGTCCTAAGTCTACAAAGATTTAATGTCATTCCAAAAAACTGTTCTTTAGAGGACATTTCAGGATGTTCCATTTCAACAAAAACCTGCCTGGGTGGAGAAAGAAAATATTGAGAATTAAGCCATATTATATTGGTCTCAATCCAAAAAAATTATAGCTAATACCTTCTCATTTTGTCAGATTTCCAGGTCACCTAAATTCATTATATTTAGAGCTGCTATTATCCAATCAGTGAAATTTTGTCTCTCTGAATGTGACTAAGTTTTAAGTTACTATTTGTAAAATGCAGTCTACTTTGACTTAGTCAATTTTATAATGATATATTTAACTATACTTTGGATTTTCTGTCTCAAAAGATGTATTCCTTATGGACCAATTGTGTTTTAGAAAGTCCATCAAGGTAATTATTTTGCTATTTTATGTTCACTTCCATGCCTTGGCATATAAAGAGTAAATTATGTAGCCCAAAATGGCATATGGAAAAATGAGATAGCAACAGGTACAGGGAAAAATTCAGCATTTTAACATCTAGGTGTTTTAACGTATGGGATCTTTTTTAAAAAGTACTTAGAAAATTTTACCATATTCATGCATCATTAAGTGTAGGTTGACAACTAGGAAAAAGTAGGAATTGAATGGAATATCCTGTAAAAAGAGTTTGGTTGAATGATTGGAACCGTGTTCAGCAGTACTGCAAATATCTGTTATGTCACATTATATTACATAACTAAACCATATTAGTAAGGCACTTGTGGTACCTGAAACATGCAATACAATCTTGCATTATGCTATATTAATTCTGTTAATTTTAATTTTTAATGCTTACATGTAAAGTGTATGTATGGTGGGAAGATGTGGAGAACAGGAATAGTTGTACCCTATTTACTAATCAAATTTGCTTGTATTACATGAACATCTGGATACTCATTTATACTGAAATGGGTTAAAGATTCACTTCACACAATATTTATTTTAATGACTGATTGTTGTGGTTAATTGTGAAGTTGTGTCTGACCCATCGGGACCCCATGGACAACATTCCTCCAGGTCCTCCTGTCCTCTACCATCCCCTGGAGTCCATTTAAGCTCACACCTATTGCTTCGGTGACTCTATCCAGCCACCTCATTCTCTGTCATCTCCTTCTTCCTTTGCCTTCACTTTTTCCCAGCATGAGGCTCTTCTCCAGTGAGTCCTTCCTTCTCATTAGGTAGCCAAAGTATTTGAGTTTCATCTTCAGGATTTGTCCTTCTAAAGAGCAGTCAGGGTTGATCTCCTCTAGGACTGACCAGTTTGATCACCTTGCAGTCCAAGGGACTCGCAGGAGTCTTCTCCAGCATCATAGTTCAAAGGCCTCAATTCTTTGGCCTTTCTTATGGTCCAGCTTTCACAGCCATACATTGAAACTGGGAAATCCATAGCCTTGACAGTAAAATAATCTAAATAAGTAAACGATAAGTCTTCCTGGTTGAACTATTTTGACCAGGGATTGTAATGTTTTTTTTTTTTTTTACTCTTTGCTTGTAAATGTGAAAGAATTCCATTTTTCCTCATTCCTTCAATAAAATTATGCTACAGCTCAAACAGCATGAAACTAATTGGTGAATTCTACTTAGCCTTTAACATCTGGAATAGCATCAGCACTCAGCATCCTTGGACAGCTCCCACAGTCTTCTTATTACTGCTCAACAATTTAGCAGTATTTTGATCAGTTATGTTTAGTGACCAGATTTCATTTTGTGCTCTTAATACTGCTTTATTCTGGTGCATTATGAAAAATTAAAAGGAAAACTGGAACACTATTGGATAACTAGAACAATTGAAGATGAGGTCCCCTCACAAAATATATTGCCAGGATTCCTTCAAACACAAAATTTATCCTGATGAGTAACTTTACTACTTACACTTAAGAACTAGCATCCTGTAACATACAGCACAAAAAATACAGCTAATGGTAATCAATAAGCTATGGTGGCATAGTGGTTAGAATGCAGTACTGCAGGCTACTTCTGCTAACTGTGGGCTGCCTGCAATTTGCCAGTTCAAATCTCACTGGGCTCAAGGCTGACTCAGCCTTCCACCCTTCCAAGGTGGGTAAAATGAGGACCCAGATTGTTGGGGGCAATATGCTGACTCTGTAAACTGCTTAGAGAGGCTGTGAAGTGGTATATAAGTCTAAATGCTAATAAGGTATATACATTACTAGAAAATGTGTTCCAGGGTGATTTTATTGAAATGAATGTAGCTTATATAAGATGGCAAGGCATCTTTTTTTTTTATTTGTGGACATCCTACTTTAAATAGGATATTCAAACCACTATCTCCTTAGGTTTGATGCTTTCCTTTATTTCATCTGATAAATTCTAGGGTCCCAGACTTTATGGAATATGATGTGTGTGTGTGTGTGTGTGTGTGTGTGTGTGTGTGGTGTGTGTGTGTGTGCGCGCGCACGCACGCACAGTTACTTTTGATCTGAAGATTGGATGTATTCCTTACTGGTTTTAGAAGCAAAATTGTACAGTGGTCCTACATAGAACATAGAGGAAGGTGACTGAAACAAGCAAGTTTCTCATTTGGCAGTAAGTAGTAAAGGAATAGTAGAAAAGATCATTAACACAGATGTACAAGCAATGCTGTGTGGTAATTTTAGTCTCTTCCTCTTCCTCTGTTTTCCAATCTTGCACAATTCAGTATTTAATCTGCCTTGCTTCTATTCCTTTTTGTTAAAATAATCCAGAGCTGTTCAAGCTATTTCATACTGCTGTTATGTGAGCTGCATTAGCTATTGGTTTGCTTCCAGATGCACCTCAAGGTTCTGATTTTATATTCAAAACCCTACATGTCTTGGGCATCATCTTTTCCAAGAGTCTGTTCCCAGCCAATTCAATCCAGCAGATCCCGTCAATCAAAGATTGTTGATTGGCCATATCTAGAAGATGGACCTTCTCTGCTGTAGCTCCTGCTTTGTAAGATATTTTCCGCTCAGAAATTAGAATGGCCCTAGCCCTCTTGGTCTTTCATAAGGCTTTAAAAACCTACTTGTGCACCGGACCACGGGTGGGTTCCGGCAGGCACTACTGCTGGTTCACTCGTGTACATGCACAGTGTGATTAAAATTGTTCTGTGCATGCGCAGAAACTATGGCGCTGCCTGGAGAACCAGTTCAGGGGTGTGGCAGGCCTGGGTCACTGCCAGTTCCAGCAACCCAAGCCACCAAATCACTACCGTTTGGCCAAACCTGTCCAAACCAGTAGGAACCCACCACTGACTTAGAATATACTAGGGGCCATTTCTTGGCTTTGCAGTTAATTGGTTAACTACCTCAGCTGCCATATGTTTGTTTGTTTATAACATTTATTTGCTGCCCATCTCATATATAACTGCTTTATGTATTTAATCTTTTGATTTTTTAAAAAGTTATTTTAACTGTATGAGAGCAGGGGATGCAGTGGCTCAATGGCTAAGATGCTGAGCTTCTTGATCAGAAGGTTGGCAGTTCAGCGGTTTGAATCCCTAGCGCTGCGTAATGGAGTGAACTCCCATTACTTGTCCCAGCTTCTGCCAACCGAGCAGTTTGAAAGCATGTAAGTAGAAAAATAGGGACCACCTTTGGTGGCAAGGTAACAGCGTTCCGTGTGCCTTTGGCATTTAGTCATGCCAGTCACATGACCATGGAGACATCTTCGGACAGCACTGGCTCTTTGGCTTTGAAACAGAGATGATCACTGCCCCTTAGAGTTGGGAACAACTAACACAAACGTGTGAGGGGAACCTTTATCTTTACCTTTAACTGTATGATAGTTTTAAAACTATAAACCTCCCACAGTCAGTTGGCTGAGCTGAGCAGCGATAGAAATTGAATAAATAAATAATTAAATACAAAATATTTACAAGAGTTTTCTCAAATGAAAACTGGTGAGATGGAAATCTCTTATATACATGGGACTTGAGATATTTAAGTGTTGGGCAGAGGAAAACATACTATTTTTTTTCCCTTCTACAAAATGATATAAGGTTTCTATGATGGTTGCGGTGGTGGAGAGAGCCAGGTTTATTGCATTAGATATCAATCTTCTTGGCATTTGGATGGTAGAGTTCAATACTCTAGCTACTTAAAAGGGTTTCTTTGAAAGCAATAATTCACATGAAGAACATGATGTGAAAAAGAATGAAAACTATGTGAAAAAGAATGAAGCAACAAATAACACAGTGGTAGGTTTTTTTATTGCCACAAGTGAACAAAACAAGTTTTTTGATCCCAAAAGAAAAACTGATTGCTCTGCTATTACAAATACGGCATTTTTTAAACCACTAATCCCATAACATTCTTGAGTTAGGAGAAAATGTGTGGGTTGGTTTTTTTTTTCCCTTTCATTCATCGTACATAAGAACCATTTTTACAAAAGCATAGTTAGCTAATACATGTTGAAATAAGTGAAGTTTTTTTAAAAAAGCCATTGAACATGAGGAATGATTTTGTTCCCATAATCTTCTCAAACATTCTACTTTCTCTTATTCTCTTAGGAAACAGCATTATAACCCATCGTCCACAAAGAGATGTAGAAAATTGAGCTAAATAAATCTCTGCATTTCTTCTATGTCATTTTTGCATGTAATGTCTTCAAGACATGTGCTGTTGTTAATCTACAATAGAGGTAGTCAACCTTTTTATACCTACCACCCACTTTTATACCTCTGTTAGTAGTAATTTTTTCTAACTGCCCACTGGTTCCACAGTAATGGTGATTTATAAGGTAGGGAAGTAACTTTACTTTATAAAATTTATAAAGCAGAGTTACAGCAAACCCCTACTGCCCACCATGAAAGCTGGAACGCCCACTAGTGGGCGGTAGGGACCAGGTTGACTACCACTGATCTACAACCTCAAAGGCAACAATCAATCCCATATATATTAAGGAAGCAGAAAATACACGGACTTCAAAACTATAATGCTAGTATTATAGGCAAATACAGAATCTTGGAAAATGCAGAAGGAATTTCCAGATTTCAGTTAATTTGATCTCATTAAATTGGAGACTCTTGGGACATTTTGAATGGTTTTTCCCCAGATTTCTTGCCAGCTCACTAGTTGCCATTTATGAGATACATTTCTAGTGCACCACAATCCTGGTTCTTGATTTTTATGTCTAAATTAATTACATTAATGTTCTGCCTCTCCACAATTTCTCATGGATTCTTCCTTTCAGAACCAAAGAAGCTCCCAGCCCATCCAGATTGTATTTTTGCCTCTTTACTGTGGGTCTTGGGCTTCTAAACCTTTCCATTGTGGTTCTAGTCATCAAGCAATCAGTCATCCACTAACTAAGTGTGATATGTGAATCCAGCCAATTGTGATTTTATGAACATATGATGGGCAAACAAATTGTGATTTCATATGACATGTGCCTTGGATCAATGCAATTGTGTTTACTCACCACATCTGTGATCCCTAAATAGATGTAGGCATCCCTGAATTTGTAGAATAAATGATATTGAGTCAGCCTAGTTATTATTATAACATATGCATAAGTGAACTGGGTGTCCATGTGACTTGATGAATGACTTATAAAACTACCTGCCTCTCACAGCATGAATGAAAATTTAATGCTTTGTGACTTTGCCTGTTGTCCAGAAGGAATATGGAGTTATTTAGTACTGTGCTTCATGATCAGATTCCGGTTACTTCCCATTCTATCCCCAGAATTAGACACTTGATTTCTGAAAGCCTTAAGTTAAAATCAACTAACATATGAAAGCAGATAAACCAGAATAAAGATTTTACTATTTCAACCCAGTGAGATGTTGGAAAGAAAGGTTTGGGACTTGACACATTAGCAAGAAGTGAATGGAACAGAAACAGATTTAGTAGGATGGGAGAAGTTGTCCAAAAAGAAGAAGAAGAAGAATGGAAATGAGCCAGATCTGGCTTGAGACTGAGACTGTGGAAGGAAACGTTGTAGGAAAAAATACACTGCCAAAACATTCTTTTGGGCTAGATAGTGGGCCAAGACTTTGAAGTCTGCTGTCTGCTTCATTCTAAATTCGCCCCAGTTTCTCACCCCAGGTCACATTAACCTGAACACCGCATATGCAGCCTGTTATGTACAATGCAGCTAGTCCTCAACTTATGACAATTGACCCAAAATTGAACAAGAAAGCTGTTAAATGAATTTTCCCCATTTTTACAACCTATCTAGCATAGTTGTTAAGTGAGTCATTGCAGTTGTTCAGTTAGTAACCTGTTAAGTGAACCTGGCTTCCGGATTGATTTTACTTGTCAGAAGTTCACAAAAGATAATCCCTCGATCCCGGGACATTACAACCATTATAAATACATTCCAGTTCCCAAGCATCCAAATTTTGATCATGTGACATGCTGCAACAGTGTGTAAGTGTGAAAAATGACCACAAGTCACTTTATTCAGTGACATTGCAACTTTGAATGGACACTAAATGAACGGTTGTAAGTCAAGGACCACCTCTACACCATTCACACAAAAATAGACAGACAGAGCATGACAGGAGAACAGAAACATTTAGACAAAAACACATACACATTCCTTTGTTCCATAGGGCTACTCTTTATGGCTGTTGCTAAAATAATGTTGGAAAGATTTATTGGACCCAATGAACCTTATTTTCAAATACACATGCATAGAATTGTTCCGCCTATATCATACTATTGCCTCAGGCTATTCCTACTATTGTACAAATGTAGAAGAAAACAAGCTAAGAATTTTCCATTATTTAATTTACATTAAAAAAATAAAGAAAGAAAATAGTGCCTACTGTATTTTCTCCATTATTACTAAACATTTCTCTATAGCCATTAGCCTATAAATGCCATTCTTTTTGTTTCTGTACATTTTCATTTTATGCTAAATGTATTAGTTACAGTAAATATCTTTGGTAACTGTTTCAGGATATACGATAAATTAGGCTAAATAAGAAACAGCTTTTCATTCTCTGCAGCTTAAGAAATGAATATGTTTCATAGGTATTTTAGTGGCAGATGACTGGCTTTCATTATCCAGGTATTTATTCCCTAAATAAGTTAAAAATGTGAAGCAAATAAATGTGGATCTTCTTTCCATTATTCAGCTATAAAGATAGATTGGACTAGATAGCTCTGTCTGCATTTGTCATTATGAGGTAAGGTTAACATAATGTAGAAAATTGGTGTTATTTGCACAATTTTGAGTTCACGTGGGATAACTGCAAGATATATTGGGGGGAATTATTTAGAGAGGGTGTATGGTTATGATAAGAAAAAGAAAGATTTTTATATCAAACCCCTCCCACCCACTCACCAACTTTTTAGAATATAAGGACATTTTAATTGACAAATGTAAATTGCTCCCTTCTAATTTTAAAATCTGAGATAAATAATCTGAGATTCCAAGGCTGAATTCAGTAGCTGAAAAATAAATACAGCATTGAAGGCCTCCAAAAATTGTTTTCAAATTATATTTCAATGTTATCACAAAGAGAATATTATTAAATCCATGGATGGAGAATGATCACCTTCAGTGCACTTAGTTTTGCTTTAATATGAGTGAATATACAGTATATGCTATTCAAAGACCAAGACCCCTAATGTATAAAAGACTATATAGCCCTCTTTTAGATTGAGGTAGAAAATAGTGTCTCTTTTCCACTGTCATTTATATAATGCTAATGGGATTTGCTAATACTTAGCAATAGAGGTTCAGATATGATGCTTAAAATATGTTTCATAATGCATGGGGTGAATATATATCAGAAGTCTACAATCCTTTAAAGCAGATATCTTTCATAAGCTTACTCTTATGATTTATTTATCTATCAGAAAAAGGAACTTTCCTACCCCCTCCCAAAAAAAGTAATTATCAAAAGTATTCACCAATAGGAAGGGAAGTGTTTGACATCCAAATAAGTAGACATGAATTAGGCAAATATTATGATTTCCTGTTGAAGTGCAGTTCTTTTCTTTTTTCTTATCTTTTCTTTTTCTGTCCATTCTTTCCTTTCTAGTCCATGTGATTGCCCCATCTCTATTCAGAAGAAGGAAGTCAAGGTATTTGTGAGCTTATATATGTTTTTGTGTGAGAAAATAGTTCATGAGAGAATAAATGTTTGATATCTACCAACCAAATAATAGGAGTCTCTCTCTCTCTCTCTCTCTCTCTCCCTCTCTCTCTCTCTCTCTCTCTCTCTCTCTCTCTCTCTCTCTCTCCTTTCCTCCCTCCTCCCCCTCCCCTCCCTCCCTCCCTCCCTCTTTCTCCTCCGTCTACACACACACACACACACACTTCCTTTGAGAGAATCAAAGAACATCTTCCTTTTGGTGTAGTATCATGGCAATGTTTGATGGAGAAATTGGTTGCATTTAGAGACAAGGTATATCTTCTTTAATATCTGAGGACTTCTAAATGAAACCTAAGCTACATGTGCCAATTATGCAGAATGACAGCATACACTGTAGAACACTGTTACTAAACAACTACTGGAAGTTGAACAATTTAATCCTGCTGCATGCTAAATAAAATCCTGGAAGAAAGTTAAGAAATACAGACCTAGTATATACATATAGTTGCCAATTAATTATGAATGTAATACAAAATATAATATGCAGTTAGCCATTTTTGTTTTTAGTTTACTTTTGTTACACTGCCATCTTCCTTTTTTTCTACCTGAGCTGTTGAGAATCCAATAATTAATATATAAATTATACTTATTTGCTTAGGTTTATGAAGTGCTTTAAAGACAGAGATATTGTAGCTCTGAATTGAAAATGCAGCATTACAACACTCTGAAGTATCAACCCTCCTCTCATCATTCATATTATATTTGGGAAGACATAAATGGAAAGGTGCTTACTTGGCTATGTTATGAAGAAATCCAGGTTGACTCATCACATTTTGCTACCTAAGATGAAATACAAGTTGGTACCTTCACTCATTCTAAAGATACAAGGCAACCAAACTGGCAATTGAACATTACTTCTTTCATTATATATGAAGGGGAGGTCATTTGTTATATATTTTGTTGTCTGGTAAATTACTTGGTATTTCCCATCACCCAATATCCACTGTCTGATGCAATTTCATTCTGTGTAATGACGATGCTGCATCATTCCAACAGAGAGTTAAAATGCTACATGGCAAGCAAGATTTCTAGAGGAAAAAACAGCCTTCTTGCATGGCTACCTTTGTAATTCTTAGGGGATTTCTGTGCATGTGCCCCTGCATTGCTAAATGTGCCTGAGCAGAAAAGATCAGGACTTCGCCTTAGCTGTATGTTTATGTCATGAAGGACAAACAAGAGAGGAGAATTTGCTTTCATCTCTTGTATAAACAAAGGGTATTGAAGATATTCTTAAATACTCACAACATCTTGTGAAATCAATAATGGTATAATCATGGGGCTAGCAAGCTGAAGCACTCATCTAAAGGAGTATTTTTTTTTTGTAGTTTCTGACTCCTGTGGTGAATCTATCTTATTTATCTCAAAAGTCACAACTGGACTTCTCTGAACAGACACCGGGTATTTTAACTCTTTTTCAAAGGAAACAATACACAAGATTAGTGTCAAACCAATGCATGATGTTTTAGAATCTGATCAGAAGGTATAATGCTTATTTAGTACCGTTTTAATTTCTTTAGTAGGATAAAGCATAGACAGTTTGATTGAACACCTTCTGTTTTGATGCTCTCCACAGTGAAACAGACTCCAGAGAAGTAATAGTATACTATATGGACTATTCTTACTCTTTTGCAAAATTCACAATCCACTATTTTCATGTTACAGGTAGGTACCATTCCAAAGGTTAACAATTTTGTGAAAGCTCTATAAACCTATTTCCAATCCATTCTGGTGTGACAAGTTAAAATAAAAAGTACTATGTGTGCAAAGTTACAAATGGCCATGCTAACTGCTCATCATGGACAAGTGATCATATGAATTCACCCTCAGCACCATTCTTCAGATAAAATTGCCGGGGGATTGTTCTACCTAGTTTGCCAGGATTCAGAAATGAGGATAATTTGCAGAAAAATAAATTTCCAAGCCATTAGCTAATCATGAATTTCTGAACACTTGAGTGCAGCTTCTCAGTATGCAAGTGCCCCGGAGTAAATGATGCTATCTGCCTGCCTGTGATAACTATTGCATATATTACTTGACCATTCAGCTTTCACAATTACACAATTCAGCAATTCACAGAATAGTTACATGCCCTGGCCATGTTGTTACTGAGTCGTTAGACAAATTAGCATAAGGAACTGAGGAAAAAGGCTAGAACAATTTTACTAAACATTGAAAGGAAAGAGATTTTCTGTATCCTCTAAAAACAGGGGTGATCACAGTGATATCTTTAATCTTTTTCAGTCTTATTTTCTAGGCATTCACAGCTGATCTCTTTCAAGACTCTGTGAAGTCACAAGTTTATCTGGTGACATCATCAAAGAACCTTCATGCTCTTCTGAACTGAACTTGCCTCCTGGATCTGGAGACTTGGCAGACTAAGCAATACTTATTTCCTGACACCTAGCAGCATATAGATTTACATGAGTATTAAAACGAGGTAATCCTC
Source organism: Natrix helvetica (assembly GCF_964273705.1). NCBI lineage: Eukaryota > Metazoa > Chordata > Lepidosauria > Squamata > Natricidae > Natrix > Natrix helvetica. Next base: position 28,462,924 of record NC_138550.1, on the reverse strand, counting down.
ACCTAGTTTATAGATGGAAGATTTAGTGATGAAGTTCTGTGGGGGAATTGCCTGTAGCTGTACATTGAATGACAGGCAGAGATGAAAAATGAACTTGAGCTCTGGCTTTCCGAGCACGAACTGCCCGCTAGATACATGTCATTCACTGAATATATGTGATAGTGTAACCAATAGTAATACAAGGCAGTAGCACTAAACATTCAGAGCAAGGACATAAGAGGTAAGTCTTCTCCTTTTAGTTAATAATGGCATATTCTATGATTTTCTGGTAGTGATAGAGTTTTCTACTACAAAATTTCCCTTCTCTATAATTTCATCTTCTTTAAAATTAGAATAATTATTCTGAACATTTCCTACTAACTGATTGCAAAACTTTCATTACTGATGATTCATTATGATCCAGGATAGCCTAAATTTCATGATATTCTGACTTCAAGACAATTGACCTGCCCCCAGCTCCATTGGAGAGGTATGTGGTCCACTGAGGAACATTAAGGGGCTTCATATAGGAAAAGGCTGGCACTTCCTGACAAAACTACATGTTCATAAGGTGCAAAGAATTTGTTTTGGGCTGATATATACAGTAACAAGCTTTTGCAATATGACAAAAAGGTTAACACTTGTGATTTGCCTTTGGATAGTCCAAAACATATTGACCCTGATTAATACTGAAACACCATGAATGATTTTCAGTTCCAGAAGATTTATTGACAATGAACTGCACTTGAAACAGCCAGATTGGCATGGTCTTCACCAAAATGAGCACGTTATTTCATCAAAATTTTCACCCAAAACAGTTTGTCTTTCTTAAATAAAATCATTTTTGTCTTAAATTTTACCAGTTTGCAAGTATGTATACTTATAACGGGAATCCTAGTATTGGGGGGGGGGGGGTTAACCAAAGAGAAAGATGACTGAGGGGGAAAAAACTGGTGATAAAGAGGCTGTGAAATTTTGAAGGAAAGGGTTTAACGTTAGTTGGAATCTGCCAGTTGATTTACAGGGATTTATATTTTTGCAGAGCACATAGGATTTGTGTAAATAGAACCAAGTACATTGAGAATATCTAGGGAAAGATGCTTAGCACCCCAAAAAAGCAAATAAAGCATGTTAAGAAAGTTATATGCTCTGGTAGAAAACTTGCATTTTTTGAGGTTTTTGTCCTCACGGTTGGAAAGAAGGCAGTCTTTTTGCCTAGGCAGTTTACAAATAGTGTAAGTAACTATGGTAAGTAAACAAATAAATGTAGCTGAAACAGCCTAGGGTTACCAATCTACTAACTGGGAAAATGAAGCAGGGACAATGCAGGAATTCCTTGCTTGCTAGTTCAACTTATAATGCCTTTAAACATCACTTTATAATCACTATAATAAAATATGCAGAATCAATATTTCTGAAGTTGCAGTCCAATAGTTTACCTGTTAAAAAGAAACATCTGGAGTTCTTACAAAGGCATTCAATCCTCCTAAACTCTTCTCTAAAGTAGATCGACATCTGGAAAACCCTGCCTCCTCTTCCCCATCTCTCTTATTCCTCACACCATCTCCCCTTTTTATTTATCTGCAAATAGAGAACTGGGAAGGTTACAGTGACAGTAAAGGAGGAATGATAGAAAAACATTCCTTCTCTCCTTCCATCTTCTTCATTGTGAAGTTCCCCACAGTACCTCAAGCTTATGATGTCTGGGAATCTGAAGCCTTCAGAAAGGCTATTACACATAATAGTGGTCCTTGAAACCATTTTAATTCTCAAGGATCATTGCTCTCTCGCTCTCTCGGTGAGCTATGAAGCTTATCTGGATTAAAAAAAATGAAAAGGATAGGAAAGTATTCATTCCTTATGCTCTCTTAAAAGGGAACGGTTGACAAGGCTGAGGGCCTGCAAGTTGGTGGGAAGATTTTGTTTCTAAAATCCATCTCATTGTTTTGGCCGATGAAATATGTTTCTCAATTAAAACAAAAACAAAACAATTCATTTTCCACTGTGAAAAGCTGACTGTGTCCCATCCATCCCTACCTGTCACACGAAGACCACACTCACGTATCCATAATTTAGAGCATTATAGACTTGCATCAAATTCTGCTGCTAGATTCTAATTTTTGAACCATTTCTTTATAGCATATTCATATATTTAAACCCATGTCTATTTTTCTTAATTTATTTATATGCTAGAATTTCTAAATACATTATTTTTTTTCAATAGCTAGAAGAAAAGGAACTAATAATGGGATTTGGGATTGATTTCAAATGCAATTAATCCCAGATCTGGAATGAGGTTCAAGAAGAAACATTATCTCAAATCATTTGGCAGGTGATAGTGAGCAAGGCCCTTATTGTATAGCAGTGACAGACTCATTTTCTTGAGCCATCTGGAATTTTATTAAATTCATCGTGGCATGCCTGCAAAGCAAATAAAAAACAACACCAAAAAACACCCTCACTTTTTTTTCAAATCTGAAAGTTAAACTATGCATCTTTCAGGCTTTTAAATGCCATCTGCTTTACCAATCATGAGGCAATATTATTTTTGAATCAACTGATATTTAAAGATTTCAGTCATTGTATGTTCTGTTACATTACCAGATGTTGGTTCTAATCCACTTGGAAACAGACGGAGCTCTCTTACCTTATCAGCCGATGCCTTGTTGGATATGGATAGAGCATCTAGTCCTGACTCCTCTTGCATCAGTTGCCTCTTTCTTACAAATGGCATATGTCCAGGTCAGAAGTGATAAAGAAGAAATATATATATATACCAACATTAAAAATAAAAATATGGTTTTCTGCCTGGATGGTTTTCTGTAATGAGCCGAAGGACAGAAAGAGGGAGTAGTGAGCTTCCTCCAATATTTGGGCATACCAGGGGTTGTAACACAAATACACACACACACACACACACACACACACACACACACACACACACACACATATATATATATATATATATATATATATATATATATATATATATATATATATATATATATAATTTCACAGCAGAAAGAGTGCGCTAACTTCATCATATGATAATGCCAGTGATGTAATGCTTTTATTTATATATATATCTATATATCTATATATCTATATATCTATATATCTATATCTATCTATCTATCTATCTATCTATCTATCTATCTATCTATCTATCTATCTATCTATCTAAATAGCTCTCTGTGTGTGTGTTCAGCATAACTCTGGAATGCCTCAAGCAATTTCAGCCAAACATGGGACGCAGATGACTTACTCTCTGGAAACAAATACTGTGGGGGGGGGGGGTAAGACACCCATAAAACCCCTTGGAGGGGTGTTCTTTTAAGATACAGCCTGTTGTGCCTTAAAATGGCTTTTACTGTACTGCCGAAAAATGGTTTCTACTGTGCAGCACAATGGAGTTGCCATGGTAATAGCTTCACAATACTTCTCAAGGGGATTACCTCTGGTAAGGGGGAAAATCCAACATTAGAAATTATGTTTGGTCCTGCCATTTCCCCCCTATTAATAAATACCCCGGCAATCTACTGTGCACCACAGTGGAGTTACCATGATAAAGACTTCACAGTACTCTACAAGGGAGCTCCCTCTGGTAATTGGAAAAATCCAACATTAGAAGTTACATTTGGTCTGGACATTTTCCCCCTATAAATAAATGCCTGGGCAACGCCGTGATATTGGCTAGTACTTTATAAGGGAGGAAGAGAATTTTTTGATCTGGTCTTTTGATGTGAAACTATATTCATTTTAATCACCAATAGATGAGCACCCATTGGCTACCAGTCAGCAAAGACTGTATTATTCTAACTTCTTGGGAGTGGCAAATTATGATTGTCTATTGGTTCTCTATGAGCACTATAGAGAATAAATGATTTCTGTTTCTATACTGTCTATGCTATCATTCAAGCCTTGATTTCCTTTCAAGAATAAAATGAGAAGACATGTGCAAAATAAACTGTAGTCATCTAGAAGTGCACCTACTGTATATGGAGGGCAACCACATACATATAAAAAAGGTTCACAGGCAATCCATAAATATCTCTGAAGATATTATTACAATAAAAATGAAGCGTAGAAAGTGAGTCCAGAAAAAAAATGAAATCAGAATAATAAAGAAATAACCAGAGGAAGTTAGATAAGATCATGGAGGGTAAAGAATCTTACTGCACACAAATAACTACCAGAAGGAAACAATTTAAGAGGAATTGACATAAGTAGAAGTGGATAATTATGGATGGGTCTAAAGAAAATAATGACAGGAAAAATAGTAAAAGCTAAAAGGTTGAAAAGCAAGGGAAAAGAAATATAGGCTATAGTTTAGAAGGGTATTAAAAAAATAACAAGTTGATCTTAATGATCATGATAGTTGAGAATTCTCTGTTAAAATAATTGGAAAATCAGCCTCATTACCATAAATTGATTGATTTTGAGACAATGAGCTCAAAACCATGTAAGAGAACCAAGCAACACTTTACAATCATAATGAAATCCATGCCCTCTTCAAAACTGGCCTGTGTTACATTAGTAATTGCAATGAATATTGGAGTATTGTGTCCTCCAACACCACCATGTGGTAAATTTATTTTAATTGTGTTACTCTCAGACAGAAAGTTGTCAACTCCCTGAAGGAAGGAATAATAATAAATAAAAGTTTGAAGCATTGTTTATCTAAAAATTATCAAGAGAGTAGTCTAACTATTTGTATGCTAAAAGTGGTAACCACAACAGTGATGATGATTTTTAAAAAAACAGATATTCTGATAACTTTTAAAGGAATTAAGACAACTTTATGTGTCTAGAGAGCTGTTTGTGGTCATTACAAATGTAGAAAACATAATGGAGTAATTAGAGAAAGCATTTTGGCATTATGAAGGATATGAAAATGAAAATGCATGAATGTAGGTAGGAAATCAGAGAACCAAACATAGAAGGGGGTTGGATGAGTGAAAGAAAATAGAGAATTTAAGTGGAAAATAGAGGTGCCTCAGTGGCAGAGTAAATTCCCATTACTTGTCCCAGCTTCTGCCAACCTAGCAGTTCGAAAGCATGTAAAAGTGCAAGTAGAAAAAAAGGAACCATCTTTGGTGGGAAGGTAACAGTGTTCCATGCACCTTCAGCATTTAGTCATGCCGGCCACATCACCACGGAGATGTCTTTGGACAGCGAGGCTCTTCAGTTTTGAAACAGAGATGAGCACCACCCCCTAGAGTCAGGAATGACTAGCACATATGTGTGAGGGGAACCTTTACCTTTAAGTGGAAAATATTGAAATCATTTTGATAGATGAAAACTAATTCAAGAGCATTGGAACTGTGAAGCACCACAAACACTTCTTTAGGTAATATCTATTGATTGTTTAGTCTTCATGAACCATAGAAAATGTACTATTCCATAGACCAATGTAGCTGAACAGATCAGAAGAAGTCAAAGTCTATCACCTCTCATCTTGGAACAGATTGTGTAATCATTTCTTTCCCCATATCCATATTAAGAGCCCATTTGACATTATGACCTTCTTTTTTTCCAGACATAATTAACATTTTGTAGCCAAGCTGCTAAGAAGAAACGGGTTAGTTTTAAAGATATTTCATTACTGATACTCCAACAAAGTGTTATAATTTGCCTATATGAGTCTCTAAATATGCTATCATATATTTACAATTTCATTAGGAATGAATGCTCCTGTGAAAATAGGGCAGGGATTTTTGGCACAGCCTGAGTGGCATCTGATTTTTCAGATCAGACAATAGCATACAATTGCTACAAATCTGTGCCTCTGGTGGCCTAAATAGGCTGAAAGATATGGAATCTTGCTTCCTCTAAAAGAGTTGTTCGAAAAATAATCTCAGTAAAAGGGTAGCATTTGTACCTTCATTGAAATCCCTTACTAATTTGAATGTCTTTCATGCAACAATGGACAGGCTGATTTCTCAATATTCAAACTATTGTGAAGAAATGAAGAGTGCTTTGGTGCTAAATAAAATCTGAAAACAGATTTCAGACTTGTGTTTCTGTGTGTCTTGGATTTTTCAACCTTTGTCTTTAGGATCAGCTTCAGACATGTTCAAACATGTTTTGTCATCATGTATCAAAGAAACAAATTAATGCCCATCTAAGATATTGTATTGGTTCTTCCAATCATGGCAAAATTATCTAGATTATTGATTACATGGGGTGAACTCAAGCCTCCATGTTACTGTTGTTACTATTGCTACCTGAGATTGTCCCTCAGCAGAAGAACAGCCTGATCCTTTCATAGGATATATGATGTGAATTGATTTTGATTCTACACAGGATAGATAGATTTATTTATTTATTTATTTATTTATTTATTTATTTATTTATTTATTTATTTATTTATTTATTTATTATTTATTTATTATTTATTTATTTATTTGTTTGTTTGTTTGTTTGTTTATTTATTATTTATTTATTTGAACTTGTTAGTCGCCCCCTCTCCCCACAGGGACTCGGGGCGACATACAAAAGCAACAATCAAAACAGTATCATATAGAGGAGGTAAAAATAAATAAATAAATTACAGTGCTTAGAAAAAGTTAAAACCCCAATAGCATTAAAAATTTAAAAACTAAAATTAACAGTTAAAAAATGACCAAGGGGTGGAGAAGCTGTAGAGTTATGCCAGGCCGGCTAGTCGAAACAGGTAGGTCTTCAGTTTCATACGGAAGGAGCGGAGGTCAGTTGTTGTCCTAATGTCTGGGGGGAGGTCATTCCAAAGGGTAGGGCCCACCACAGAGAAGGCCCTACTCCTGGGCACCGCCCTCTGACACTCTCTGGAGGACGGCACCCAGAGCAGTCCCTCTCTGTGTGAGCGAATGGGTCACAGGGATGTATGGGGCAGGACACGATCCCGCAGATAACTAGGCCCTGTGCCATGGAGCGCTTTGAAGATGGTGACTAACACCTTGAAGCGCACCCGGTAGGCCACAGGAAGCCAGTGCAGCTCGCGCAGGAGAGGTGTTATATGAGAGAACCTCGATCTCCCCATAATTACCCGCGCGGCTGCATTCTGGACCAACTGCAGTCTCCGGGTGCACCTCAAGGGGAGCCCCATGTAGAGAGCATTACAGTAGTCCAGGCGAGACGTCACCCGCGCATGAGTGACTGTGCGCAAGGCCTCCCGGTCCAAAAGGGGTCGCAATTGGCGCACCAGGCGAACCTGGTGGAACGCCCCCCTCGCCACGGCTGCCACATGATCTTCCATAGCCAGCCGGGCATCAAGGAGGACGCCCAAATTGCGCACCCGTTCCACCGGGGCTAATTGCTCATCCCCAATGGCCAGCGATGGAATGTGCTGGTTGAACCGGGAAGCCGGAAGCCACAGCCACTCTGTCTTGGAGGGGTTGAGCTTGAGCCTGTTGTCACCCATCCAGACCCGTACGGCTTCCAGACACCGGGACATCACTTCGACGGCCTCGTTGGGGTGGTTTGGGGTGGAAATATACAGCTGAGTGTCATCAGCGTACAGATGGTATCCCACCCCGAAACCACGGATGATCTCGCCCAGCGGCTTCATATATGTGTTGAACAGGAGAAGCGAGAGGATCGACCCCTGTGGGACCCCACAAGTAAGGGGCCTCGGGGTCGACCTCTGCTCCCCTGCCAACACACATTGCGTCCGGCCAGAGAGGTAGGAATGGAACCACCGTAACACAGTGCCTCCGACCCCCAACCCCTCCAGACGGTGCAATAGGATACCATGGTCGATGGTATCGAAAGCCGCCGAGAGGTCTAATAGGACAAGGATGGAGGAACAACCCCCATCCTTTGCCCTCCAAAGCTCATCCACCAATGCGACCAAGGCCGTCTCCATGCTGTGACCAGGTCGGAAGCCGGACTGGCGCGGGTCTAGATAATCAGCTTCCTCCAGGTGATGCGGGAACTGCTGAGCCACCACACTCTCAACAACCTTCGCTAAAAAAGGAAGGTTGGAGACAGGACGATAATTTGCTAGCTCCTTTGGGTCCAGAGAAGGCTTCTTGAGCAGGGGTCTCACCACCGCCTCTTTCAAGGCGGCTGGTAAAAGGCCCTCACTCAGCGAAGCGTTCACCAGTCCCAGTAGCCAGCCTCGTGAGCCCTCCCAGGAAGCCAGTACCAACCAGGAGGGACACGGGTCCAATAAACATGTGGTGGCTCGCAGTCGCCCGCGCAACCTGTCCAAATCTTCAGTGACAACAGGGTCAAACTCCTCCCAGCGTGGTCTCTCAAGACTAGCCTCGGACGCCCCCCCTGGAGCACTGGAGTGGGTCCATCCCCTCCGGATCTGATCGATTTTATCCTGCAGGTATTCCCCAAATTCCTCTGCCCTGCCCTGCAATGGGGGATCCCGCTGCCCCTGTGACAGAAGGGAGCGGGTCACCCGAAACAGGGCGGCAGGGCGGTTCTCTGCGGACGCTATAAGGGTGGCACAATACCGACGTTTGGCCACTCTTATTGTCACAAGGTAGGTCCTTAAGTAGGCTCTTACCTATGTTCGGTCGGATTCGGAGCGGGAGGATCTCCACTTGCTCTCTAGGCATCTCCTGTGGCATTTCATCGCCCTTAGCCCCCCGTTAAACCAGGGGGCCCGGGTCGATCATTGCCATCGGAGAGGCCACAAAGGCGCAACCCGGTCCAAGGCACCGGCGGCCGCATTGTTCCACGCAGCTACCAGGTCCTCTGCCCGGGAGCGGGACAGGTCTGCAGGAGGTGGCCCAAGCTCCGCCTGGAACCTATCTGGTTCCATCAGATGCCTGGGGCAGAACCATCTTGGACAATCTGGTTCAACCTCCCCGCGGCGGGGAGTAGCGCCAGGGAAGTCCAGCTGGAGAAGTGAGTGATCTGACCATGACAGGGGCGTGATGACTAAATTCCCTCTTCCCAGATCACTCATCCACTGGTCGGAGACAAACACAAGATCCAGTGTGTGGCCTCTCTCGTGTGTGGGGTCCCGAACTACTTGAGTCAGATCCATGGCTGTCATGGAAGCCATGAATTCCCGGGCTACCTCGGATGCCTCTCCCGTCGACGGCAGATTGAAATCCCCCATCACTAATAGCTTGGGGGTTTCAACCGCCATCTCCGCGATCCGCTCGAGGAGTCCGGGCAGGGCTGTTGATGTATGGCGGGGAGCCAGGTATACTATCAACAGGCCCAACTGTCTCCCTGGGCCCCATTTCACGCCTAGAGACTCACACCCAGATATCTGCGACACAGTGAATTCTCTCGTTGCCAAATCTTCCCGGATGATTATCGCTACCCCACCCCCCCTACCTTGGGCCCGTGGCTGGTGGAATACACGGTAACCTGGAGGGCACATTTCCCCAAGAGGCAACCCCCCCTCCGGGCCCAACCAGGTTTCCGTTATTTCTGCGAGGTCCGGCTCCCCCTCTGTGATCAAGTCACTGATGAGGGGGGCCTTGTTAACCACGGACCTCGCATTACATAACATCAGCCTAAGGCCCAGGCTCTGCCGATCCTGTCCATCTAGACTGCGGGGGTTGGTACAAGCGACCGGGCGTGTCCAGCGGCCCCGATCTCCCAACCGACTATACGTTCTTCTAGTGTCCTCGCGCCCGCCCCTCCCTACGACCGTCGCTATTGGAATTCCCCTTGTAGGAATGCTGTTTCCTCCCACCTCCCCCACTCCGCTCCCCTCCATCCTGACCCCACCTGTTGACCTGGCTGTATCCATACCCCAAGGCTGAATAACCCTCCCCCGCTCCCTGGAACCCCTTAAAACCTTTAAAAAACATTTTGCTAAAAAAAAACCTAATCCCCCGCTTCCTCCACCTCTCTGGGTTAATGAACCCTTCATCGAGGTGGGCCCTCACCAGGGCAGGGGGGCATGCCTGCGAGAGGGGGGACCCTCGCAGTCGTAGAATGTCAGACTTTGAATAAATTAAGATGTTGATCAGTCCATGACTATGGCTATGGCAGGGTTTTCTTTGTAGCAGGTCCAAGATGTAAGTAGATGTAAAATAGAGAAGTAGAGTACTTAAAAGGCAAGTGAGAGGAGAGAGGAAGCAAACATCACCAATCCACAATAGTCTACAATCCACCATCGAGGCCCAGAGGCAGTTCTTAAGGTATACAGAAATCGCAACTCAGCGGGGGTGGGGGAGGGCAGGGGGGGTAGGCAAAGTGCCAAGGCCAGTTACCCGGCCTATTGATTTTCTGGAGGTCGCCCATAGCCTCCGGCGACCCCCCTGGCTTCCTTCTTCGGTCCCCGCGGCTCCTCTCCGACCCCACCGGCCTCCTAACCAGGCAGCTCACCGCGGTCAGAGAAATAGAAGAAAAATATGGCGCCCGGTGTTCCAGCGCCATCTCCACCGCTGCCGCCGCCGTCGCCACCACCGGTCAGGCCCGAACGCCGCCCCCGAACATCAAGATGTAGCTCTCCTCCCACATCGTTCTTCTCACCGACTCGCTCTCCTCACGGAATCGCTCCTCCGCTGTCCCGCCGCCCTGGCAGCCACGCAAACCTCCTCCACCATTCTTACTGTTATTCCGCTGCCGCGGCCCAGCCTCTGCGTTCTCGCCTCTTAGCCACCATCCTCCATCTCCCGTCCTCCTGGCTGTCTGGTCCCCCCGGGACCAAGCTGTTCTCAACGAAGGCCAGGGTTGCCACTTAACAATTCTAGACCCCCAGAATGACCGGCGGGGGCCGAAAACGCCCGCTATCCCTGCCAGGGAGCCCCATCGTTCACGGAGCTCTGGGAAGGTCCGCCATTGCCCCCGGAAGCTCCTCCTCCATCTCCTAATAACTCATGTGACTTAATGAGCTAAAGATGTGTCCTAGATTCTCGCCTCTAGGGAATGTTAGCAGGTATTGGTAAGTAGAGTTGAATTTTGATTCTATCCAAGGCAAAATCTCAAATATGATCTACATTCAGCCCAAAAGAAAATTTCAAAGTGGTTTCAAAAAATCATAACCCTTATACAGTGACAAATTCCTACATGGAATCAAGAATTTCATAGGCCAGTAGAAAAGAAGGTAGAAGAAAATGTATGTATGTGTGTGTTGCCACTATTTTGGCAATAGTTCTGAAATTGAACACTTTAACAACAGAATAATCAGAGAAGCTATTGAGATAGAAAAAGGACCACACAGCATGAATAAACGAGATGATACCTCCCGCCCACCAGCCATTTGGAAACCCGCCCTCACTGACAAACGAGTCCCTAACACAAAGAATAATACCAGACCCACACTCACAAAAACCACACAGGATGTCACTATCACACATCCACGCAAAAAGCAAGCCCAAACCCACACCGATGATGACCACAAACCAGAAGCCCGACCACAAACCAGAAGCCAGACCACAGCTGCATCATTAGCCACTTTAAACCCCTCCAATCCATACATGAAGCAAACTGATGCCCACCACGGAGATGTGGCAAGACCACAAACGCGAAGCCAAACAACAATAACGCAGCTCACCAGCTCAAATCCCTCTGCAACTCAGACTAACACAAGCACAACCAGGACCCTTCAAACAGAACACGCCCCCATCCAATCAGAGCACAGCCAAACTCCCATCCAATCAGAGCACAGCCAAGCCACCTACCAATCAGAATACACCTCCACCCAATCAGAATGCAGCCAAGCTCCCACCCAATCAGCTCAAACCCCCACTGGCAGTTAAAAAGAGGAACCGGCTGAGATCTCACATTGCTCCTGGAAGCACCAAGCCGGAAGCACCAGCCTGAAGATGATGAATGAGACTTCATCAAAACGTCGTGAAGATACTTCCAATTCTACGTGGGAGAAAACCCGAACAACCAAAGACGTACATACAAACACCCGCGAAAACCTCAGAAAACATATATATATGTACATATATATATATGTAATATATATATTACAAGATCACATTGCTAAAATTTTGCCTTTCCCTTATAATGTAAAACAATACTAGTGGTTGGGGAGGCATTATTGATAGGAAGAAATATTGGCCAAAACCAATTACAGTGAAAATAAGTACATGGGCATAGATGCTTCCAAAAAAAATGTTCCTGATGGGATATCCATCTGGTCTGCAAATGGAATGCCAGATTGCTTGCAATTTCAGTACCGAAGGCATATTTAGAAGCAGAAGCCAATGAAATATACATAATTGCTGTATCATTCCTCTCATCAAAGAAGTCAAAAAATTCCCTATTCCTGAATTTATCTTTCCAATCCACTCAGACACTCTGTGAAGATTATTTTATGAGCAATCAAATATGAGTCTGCAGTGGTCCTTTGGGTAAGTCAGTATATTTCAGCTCCCCTTGGAGGCTATAGTGATGGATTCTAAATTGATATTAGGACAGCACAACTCATTCTTTGCTTCCCAGATTAATGCTTGTTTGGGAGGCATGCGAGTTATTTCAGAATTAGCTACATCAAATAATTGCTCCCCTTTGTTGGCATCACTCTTAAAGTATCTTAATTTGCATCTATAGTCGGTCATATATTCAAGTGTTGAATGACCTTTGAATCTCATAGTTTTAACTAAAACATAGTTACACTGGATAAGATTCAAATAGCCAAAAGTGATGAGGCAAAATTATGATAATAATATATTTATGAATGCCAGTAACCCTATCCTGGGGAGTTTATGGAACCCCCGATGAGGACGACCTTTTCATCTGATACTCTGTCCCTAGGGAACCAACCTTACCATTGAGTTTTCTGTGCCTGGAATTGGACTCCCTCTGTGCCTTAAAACCCTTGAAATTATTTCAAGTTGTTGTAAGCAAATCCAGTGTGTCTATCTGATAAATCCCCTGAGACAATTTAACAGTAGGAGAAGGCGCTGAGGAGGGACAGGAGACCCTATTCCTGTAGAGATGCAGAGGCCCTAGCAGTGATGTTTAGATAGCTCCATGGGAAAGAAATCTTTCTCACAGCAGAATCATCTTCCCTGAAACAAACTAACAGGCAATTTCTATTATCTGCTTAAGACAAATGCCTCGATGCTGCTGTACACCCTGCAGTGGTTTTCAGTGTCATCTCTTAAAGATCCATATCAGCTGGTGGTAGGCAGTTGGTAAAAGGGAGGAATTGCTCCATAATTAACCTCCTCCATTCCTGGGATTTCATCACATACAGAACAATTATATTTATCAGGGCAGAGCCCATTAAACCTAATTTAGAGGTCAACATTGCTGTTGATTTAACTAATTAGAGAAGGATGCATGGAACCTTCCTGGATACTGAAAGGTTTGGATTAGTTTTTTTTTAAATAATCTATTAATATGTGTCTATAATACAAAATGAATTTAATGATTAAAACAAATATACAAAACTTATGATAATTTGTAGATAGATGGCCAGGTATTTGAGGAAAGAATTAGGAGCTGAAATCTTAGTTTAGTTCTGGCCTGGACTGATTTGCCCTGAACTAAAATATTATTTTTCCGAAGATATCTTAGTGATGACCTGCTTTGTTCATAAATCTGAGGTACAGGAAGTCTTCACAGCTGATTTTTGCAATTTCCTCTGGTACTTAGTTACTGCAGCCAGTTGTTTTCTGCAGACCCAGTTATTTTCCCTGATATGATTTTCACCAGAAAATTCTGGGGACTGATTCTAAAGCCTTGCAAAATTGACATTTGACTAATGAGGTACAGCCCATGTAGCAAAGCTTGCAGCACAGCACTATAAAAGTGGCACTAATTGGAAAGGAGAAGTACTCCCTTACTTGGAAGAAAAATCAACCCTTGATATAGTCAAATCAAAATTTTATAAAACTCAGCTCAATCCCACCCCATATACATATGTCCTTTTTTCAAGCTTCTCCAACAGTTTTCCATTAGAAATTTTTAAAGTAATTACTCCAGCATTATCCCTGGTAAAAATTAACGGTGGTGGTTTTTTGTTTTGTTTTGGGGGTTTTTTGTGGTGGAGTTCTATATTTCGAAAGAATCCCTAATTTACACTCAAGTTTATTATTGGGCTTCAAAAATGTAAGCAGAGAAACCAAGATTGCTCACACATTTGGGGCATGCTTTCACTCTTAACACAAGCAAATGTGGCTTTGACTTTTTCAGGTGCCCTTCTTGAGAGCTTGCATCAGTTGTGTGTTGCTCCCGGTTTTGGCCTGGTTTTGCAGAACCAGTAGTAGCAGCGGTGGGAGACTCCGCCCACCAGCCAGACACTTCTGCATATGCACAGAAGTGTTGCGTGCATGTGCGAGTGCACGCAGGAGCGAGCCCAAAGCATTAGTGAAAAAATTAACAATCCACCACTGGCTTGCGTCACGTCTATATCACAGTAACTTATAAAATTGTTATAGCTAAATTAAAATGTATACAATGCTTTCATCATTCTAATCAACCCTGAAGAAAATATCCAGCTTCTTCCTCAATAAATTGTGATAAACATCTGCATTGGGGGGGGGCGTCTGTAATGAATAAACTGCGGTCATCCAGCTGAATCTGCATTATAATGCAAGGGTTGAAATAACCATAGAAAGGTAATTGTCCTAATTCATATGCACTTTATAGTCGCCATAGCTTGTTAATTCTTAGGTGTCCACTGCTCATCTTTCTTTCATTGTGTTATTATCTGGGCAAACAGTGAAAAGAGGATAGGGGAACTGATTGTTGGTGCTGAACTATTTTGCAAGCTGACCACCAAATTGAGATGGAAATTCAAAGCTTTGAGTTCCCCATGTGCTTCATTCTCTACAAGATATGTTCAGTTTGTGGAATAAGTGATGCAAGAACTGTATCCAAGAAAAAGCTCTCATTGGCTAATGGTACCCTAAGGGAAGGATGTGGTTGCCTAGCAACTTTTGCTTGGCTTTATCACAGATATATTGAAATCTTTCAATTACAGACCCCTCGTAACACATTTTGCATTAGAATTCTAATAAAAAGAAAATCAATTGACTAGGGGAATACTGCTTTCCCCATTAGGCGTTCCCTTTCACAGTTCCATTTATTTTAGACTTGTTCAGAATCATGTGCAATCTAGCTCCCTATTCTCTTTTTCATAGCTTTGCAGACATTATTTTCCCACTGCCAGCAGATCTACTACAGTCTTACAATCAAATTTCAGTATGTTTTCATTGACTATCCTACTGCCTTGCTCCAACCCTCCACTCTTGCAACTTTGCTTTCAATCTTAATTAAACCAAATATTCAATTTTATCTACTGATTTAGTTAAAATAAAGATACAAAGTGTATTATAATTCCTGGTAGTTTAAAAACCAATTGCACCTCCCTGGGTGAGTCAAGAAAGTTCATGCTACTTCAGCCAGAAAAGCTTTTGAGAAAACAAGATAGTGCCTCTTTCTATTATGACATGAATGCATTTAGGAAAAGGTGAAGTCAAATAGTGGTAAAAGGAGGAATGAAGCAGAGTTGAAACAAATTGAAACAAAGCAACCATTGCCTATCCTTATCCCTACATATTCAGCATAAATGAGAACTTGATTAACTGAAATGGAATGTGTGGATGGCCTTGGGGAACAAAAGAAAAAATACTGCCTAGAAACATTCAGACAAGAGAAGCAGGAACCCCTAGTGGCTTAATGGTCAGACAATGAAATATAGGAAGGGCCACCATAATGGAACAAGGAATTTAAAAGGGTGGCAGAAAATTTGTACTTTCAGACTTGCAAGATTCTATTGATGTAACCTTACTGTTAAGTAAGTAAACTCCTCGTTGGGAGAGCGAGTATGCAGAGAAGCGTAATGAGAGTGATATGGAATAGCACACACAAATCAGCATACAGGGACACTGAATAGTATAAAATATAGTAGTTTACTATGTGGAAATATAGAGGTATTCAGAGTCCAGTTAACAGTCCAAGTCATACACGGTTCAGTCATTCAGTTATCAAATAGTCAGTCTAGCACACAAAACAGCTAACAGTAGCAAACCACAGTACCTCACAATACACCGATCAGCGTCTAACAAACAGAGAGCTAACAGTCATTCTGGCTCCCTCTTATGGCTGCTTGAGGTAACAAACCAATTACATCTCTCTAGCATTTAAAATAACAGATACATTTGTTACAATCATAGCTTATATACATTGCCAAGCCAAGCCTAGGGTTACATCCCTAACACTTACAATAAAGTAGAATTTTTCATCTAGTCTTGCTTCCTGTCTGATTTATCTGGGAAGACATCAACATCCTTAGCAATAAAGCTTTCTGCTGAATAAATTTACACACATCGGTAATTCATTCTGGTGAGAATTGTTCGTAACATAAAAATAATGGCACATATTCAGGAAAAATACAGAGTATAGACCAGGGGTGTCAAACTGGCAGCCTGTGGGCTGGATGTGTCACGTGCAGGCCATGCCCACCCCAGCTCTGCAAAGGGGAAAAAGTCACAACATGTCATATTATGGCAACATGACATGGTGAGTTTGATACCCATAGTATAGGCTGTACATCTGCACAGTAGAAAAAAATACAGCAAAAATATATTGAAAAAAAATACTGATAGACAGTCAAGACACGAGGGATGACAAATAAAACAAAATGTATACGAGAAAAAAAGATAACAGAAAATGAAAAATAAAGCTTAATATCTTCCGAGGAGCACAAAATTTCCTTTTTTTTAAAAAAAAGGAAAGGAAATCAGTGATTTTTTAAAATGTACTTACTGATCTCTACTTTTCCATGGAATTCTAGGTTAAATCATCCCCATTGACAGCTGGGAAATGCAGTCTAAGTGTTCCATAGCAGTAGAGTCCAATCTTGAACTCTTCTTGTATTAGTAGAAATATCATTTACTTGGTTTTTGTCACTTTGGTCTGTTTATGTTTGTATGTTGGTGTATCTGGGGGGGGCACGTGCGCACATACGCACATGTTCCTATTTTCTATCAACTTGTCTGAGAGATTCAGTGCCTTTGGTGAACTAGGTTTGGTCAGTAATTGAAGAGAAGACTGCTTGTTAGTTTATCCATATGAGTTTGAGTTCTATTGCTTTTTTAATTATATAATTCTAAAAAGAAATTCAATATTTGGCACAAAATAGATATAGTTCCTAAGAAAAGCTATTCACTTGTAAATTCCAAGAAACATTAGGGTTAGATATCTTCATGAAGCTGTCACTAAATACTATACCATTGGATGGCAACCTTGTGCTATAATTGGCCCTCTAGGGATTTGATGATATCCATTAGAATTTTGGATTAGCTCTTTGGATGACAATCGATATAAATTAGGACTTATTTTTATATGTTAGAGATTGTTTATTTTAAAATTGTAAAATACCCGTAAACCATCCGATCACCACTTTCAAATAATTAAACTTAATTATCTCAATGTAAGTAACTACTTTATGTACAGTTTGAATTATCTTCAAACCATACAGGAAGGGAAATGAAGGGGCGGAGGGAAGAGCAAGCGGGAGGGGGAGGGGGAGAGAGAGAGGGAGAAGAGAAGCTCAAAGGAAGTCAGCAACAGAGAGGCAAATTAAATTAATGGACATACAGTAACTTGTGTGTTTAAATGTGCATTATTTATGAACAAATTTCGGCTGAAATGCATTCCTGCCTGATCAGAGCAGGCAAGAGGACTGAGGACTGAGCTACTTTTAGTAACAATATGTATTTCTTCCCCTAATGTTTTTAACATCAGTACTTGAATGCCATATGTGTTTCTTGCAAACTAGAAAACTACTGTCTGGTAATGCCACATTTTTTCCCTTCTGAAATCTCTGGAGAAATGCTGTATGTCTACAAGTAGGGAAATCTTCCAAAAAAAGATGTGCTGATTCGTTACAGAGAATTCATGTTGAAGAATGCTATGGAGAGAAGGGTGTGTGAAAGACTGGCTTTATGCTTTGAGGCAAAACTATACGTTTGAATTCCCATGCTTCCATTACAGCCTGCATACTTCTTTGTGTTTGACTTAATTTTAATACATTCAGAAAAGATGTAGAGATCAGTTTCTTGGACAACCAACCAGGAAGACACCTAAACCAAAGTTATTTAGAAATTAAAATCTGGCTCATTACTAGCCAACTTATTTTGGTGTCTTCCTTTATTTCGGTATCTAATGTCCATGGGCATACTTGACCCCCTTTGCCTCATTAACATCAATAAATTGTATTTGGTTTATTGTCTTTTGTTTCTGATTAAGCTAGTGTGCCCTACTGTCCTTTGTCAGTTCATATTCAAAACAGTGGCTAAAGTTTCAATCTATGTCATAATATAGATGATAGACAATCTATATCTATGTCAATCTATGAATTCATTTAATGTATACTATCCCCTTCTCTTCCCTCTTCTTTTAAGGAAATTGGATAGTAAAAGTCATTTATATCTCTCTATTATATGAATTACTATGAACTGAGTTTTACAATAAATTGGCCTTATCTCTGTTTGCAAATATCTAGTAAGTGTACACATACAGTGTTGTGGTTTTGTTATCTGAATTTCCCTGAAATTCTAGAGCCAAATAAAAGATTATGATATGTTTGTGGGAAGGAACCAGGCATAGAAATCTCATGGCCCTTCAAATGTTGCTGAACAACAGCTGCCAGCAGCTTTAACTAACACAGCTATAATGGAAGATAATGGGAAATATAGTTGAGAATATTGGAAGTTTATATATTATAATTATTATTGCAGAGAATGTGATGAAAATTCAATACAATGGTGCCATTGTCAGAACTAGTTCTTTAGAGAGTGTTAAATGTAGCCTAACTCTAAGAAATCTTTTGGGGGGAGGGGGAAAGTCTGCATGTTTATAAAAATGGTAATACATCTTAGTCCTTTAGATATTATTTAACAGTAACTCTTATTATTTGTTATGTATTAATGGCATTGGTTAAAGGTAATCAAAACTGAAGTTTGCTAGACTCTGAAAAATTACCAATGGTCTCTCTCAGGTTTTTTTCAAAACTGCTGATTCATACCTATTCCATTAGTAAGATTTCTCATTAGTGAGTAGACTTTCCCCACAAGATAAGTTCCAGAGTACAGAATGACAATAGTTGAATAATATTAGACAGGTTTTTCATAATTCTGTACAAAATAATAATAATAATAATAATAATAATAATAATAATAATAATAATAATAATAATAATAATAATAATACCAGCAACAAAACAATCTTGATTATGCAACCTAAATAAGTAAGTAAATAAAAACCATTTCTAACACAGCTTGGATCAAGAGTGTTGTTGGCATATAAAGTACACTTGTGTATAAAGATATTTTTTTAAAAAAAATATTCTAGCCATATGTATATTCACTCATGTGCTATTTTTTTACCTTACAACAGATGCACACTCCTCCCTCATTCAGTAGTCTTGTGCCACACACACTTGGTTTACTTACTAGTTAGAAATGTTACTAAAATGGATAAGATATGCATGACTGTCACTAAGATCTGTGAATAAATAGCCCATCATTGTTGTATTTTATTTCATTGCTATTTTGTCATTTACTGTGATTGCTTCAGCCTGCCATTTTCATGGAGTTTGAAAAGAGAAAGATAATATTGTTTGAGAAGACAAGTGAATTTAAGGCTAGCCCCTTCCGTTGCTTTCATTCAAATGAGCATTGAATAGAGTGCTGGAATAAAATAAACTCAACAACTTTGGGTGATTTGGGAATAGATTTTCTATATAGGGGCTGCCTGGATTTATATATTGTATTAAACTGTGATCATTTAATCCTGGTTTAATCCTTGTTTATTTATTAAGCCATACTCGCCATCATGTGCTGATTAGTATGTCTCCCTAAGTCAAATTATATCATTTTGGGTTTTTTCACTATTTTTTTTATTTTTTTTCAAGGTTAAAATACAGAATACATTTCAGCAATAATAGTTGTTCTCCCCCCCTTACAACAGTCCACAATTTATGCATTTCTATATCTATATTTACAAAATTGTTATATAACACTGATATAATCAATTTGACCTACCATCTATCTACTATTTTAAAAACCCAGTTAAAAGCTAATCCCAACATCAAATCTAAATTTCAAAATCCTCTGTAAACAATCTGATTATATATATAGTTATATATACTTACTGTGAGTTATATATATAACTCACAGTAAGTCCACAAGCAGTCTCTAGTCTCTCAGAAATTCACTGCAACCATTGTCTTTAATCCATCCAGGATCAAATACCATCAATTGATTCTTGATAATTTATCATCTCTACATTTCTTTAAAATTATAAATGGAATCTTTTCAAATATCTGTTTCTCACTTCCAAAGAATGTAGGCCTCCATTGAAGATATCTCCATAGCACTTGCTCAGTACATTTTCCTGCAAATTGGAGCACCCTGTCTGTTGACGGCTATCTTCTAGATACATATGAGGGGTCTATTCCACAAACTTCACAAACCTCCCTAAAAAAGTCTTTTGATTAATGCCCCCTTCAGCTTCCGCTAGCAAGTATCCAGATTTCAAGCAAAAGTCTTTCTCTTTCAAATATGTTAACAGCAAATTATATCACTTTCTGTCTTAATCCAATTGGGTAAATCCATCAAATACATAGTTCAATCCAACTCAACCCAACCCATCTCCAATGATTTCTGAAGCTGGTTTACTGTTGACTGTTTTCTCCACAGGTTGCAACTGGGAAAGTAAGATTATGTATGAGTTTATTTTGTGTGTGTATGAGAGAGAGAGAGAGAGAGAGAGAGAGAGAGAGAGAGAGAGAGAGAGAGAGAGAGAGAGAGAGAGAGACAGAGAGACAGAGAGACAGAGACAGAGAGACAGAGACACAAAGAATGTTTGGAATGCTGCTTACATTTAATTCACTGAAACAACACAGAAGCATGTAAAAAAGTTAATCTTATTAATGGGTTAAACATAAAAAGTCACCATTTTTTAAAAAAAGGGATTATTTTTAGACATTTATTTTTTTTCCAAGGAAACCTGCTGTGTGGGAGGAAAAACCATTTGTTCAATATATAGAAAATGAAATCTGAGTTATTATGCATGTATTGGGTTGGACTTTCTTTTGCTATAATCACCAGGAAGAAAAGTGTTAATGGATATTCTAGCCCTTATCAGCATCTAGCCAACCTTGCGTGGAAAAAAACCTAAGCAAGCATGGACTTGGTTAGTACTTGGGTGGGGAACCATGAAGAAATACCGTGTTTCCCTGAAAATAAGACCCAACCAGAAAATAAGCTCTAGCATGATTTTTTTCAGGTTGCTTGTAATATAAGCCCCCCAAATAAGTCCCTGTTAAGATCATCAGCCAGAGGGGTGCATTAGTACCATATTTCTCCAAAAATAAGACCTACTGTAACTGGAAAATAAGTGCTAACGTGTCTTTTGGAGTAAATATTAATATAAGACACAGGCTTATTTTCAGGGAAACACAGTACTAAGGCTGCAGGCTAAATGGGAACGTTGAAGACAAAATTTAGAAGATAAGTGCATGTTGTTTGCGTGCTGTTACCCCCACTCCCCCCCCCCCAAAAAAACTTACAGACCTGCACATGAATCACCAGAAGTGAGTGCAGCTCACAGAGCCTTTCCTTATTTCAGGTGATGTTTTGTTTCACAAACCTTTGTAGTAAACCTTTACCAAAAATATGCCAGAAGCATAAATCACTCTTTGACAATCCCTGAATCTCTACCTTAAGATCCTTCTACTGGCTCACCCTATTCCAGGCGGTCCTCAAATTATGACTACAATTGAGCCCCAAATTTGTGTTGCTAAATGAGACATATTAAAGTGAATTTTGCCCCATTTTATGACCTTTCTTGCCACATTTGTTGCGTGAATCACTGTAGTTGTTAACAAGAAGTATGTTGTAAATCTGGCTTCCCCATTGACTTGGCTTGTCAGAAAGTCATAAAAGGCAATCCCATTACCCCGGGATACTGCAACCGTCATAAATATGAGTCAGTTGCCAAGCAACAGAATTTTGCTCACGTGACCATGGGGATCTTGCAATGGTCATAAGTGTGAAAAATGGTCATAAGTTACTTTTTTCAGTGCGGTTGTAACTTCAAATGGAATGTTGTAAATCAAGGACTACCTATGTTTCATGGATGAGAAATTAAACAAAAAAACTAAAACTCATAATAATGTAGAATTGAGGGTAGAGGATAAAATAACTGTAAAACTATATTCATTTTTAGTACCCGCCCACACACCCACACATACCTCAAAAAATGTAAGAAAAATTAGGAACTGAACATCTCCTACAATCTGATATTTGTTTGTTTGTTTAAAATATTTAGTCTAAATATTCTACACCAGGGGTGTCCAAACTTGGGAACTTTAAGACTTGTGGACTTCAACTCCCAGAATTCCCCTGGCTGGGGAATTCTGGGAGTTGAAGTCCACAAGTCTTAAAGTTCCCAAGTTTGGACATCCCTGTTCTACACATTTATATAGCCACCATCTTAGATCCAACTTTGGGGGCTCCCAATATATGCTCCCAAATTTTATATCCTTATAATGTAGAGATGGAGTAGGGTCTATGTTTTCCTTTACTGTTTGGATCCTGCCTTTTTAATGTTTCTTTTCACTTCATAGAAACATGATCTGATCCTTTCCTCTCAGTCAATCATTTTCCTCTCACGTTCCCTGGTCTGATATAGATGTTCAGGAATCCCTTTCTTCTTCTCAGTTCTGTCTTTCTGCCTGTTCACAGCTCTCTTTATATCCCCTCCCTTCAGCCAAATATCTATTTTGTCTCTTTCTAATCCACCTTACCTTTTTACGTTAACTTGCTATCTCTTAGGCCTCAGGCTCTACGTTTGCATTTCTAATATATTTTTCATGTCTTTTACGTACTTCACTTGAATACCAGCAATAGATGCTGATTTTGTATTGCTGGTGAAAATCCCAGAATTATTGCGTTCGCTTTTGCCCTTTTGCTTAGCACTGGAATTAATTAATAACATCTTACAAGAAATACACAAGGTCTTGCAAGCAACAAAATATGAGAAATGATTATTAGAGATGAAGGGAAGAACCTAATCTTTTTAAGTATATATCAGGAGTATGTAATCTTTGAACTTCCTCCATGGCTTTCTTCCTATTTACCAATGGAAACCATGTGGCTCAGTAAGAAGCAAATCTAACACACACACACACACACACACACACACACACACATCTTATTTGCACCCAAAAGCTCTCCAGAGTAGGCAATATTCTTGAAGTCATTTTATGCATGATGGGATATTTAAGAGGCAAAACAGGTATTTAAATCTTGAAAAATCCCCTAAAGTGAGCTATTTTATGGGTGATTTATGGAACAAAATGAATCTTTCATGTAATCTGCCCAAAATTTTAAAAAGCGTTAAAATATTAAGCCCAACTCATTCTATGTTACTGAAGATCTTAGCCATTTAGCTAAGAACTAATTAGTTATTTTAACTAATGTTCAGTGATCAGCCTTTCCATTTTTCTCTCATCAATGTGTTTATGGCTTTCAGTGGTACTTTCAGTAAACTCTCTTTGGTTCTCATATACATCCAGCGGTGGGCTGCTACGGGTTTGCCTGGGTTCCGGAGAACCTCCAAATCCTACCCCTGGCTGACCCTGCCCACCCCGCCCTACCCCTCCCACCCCACCCCGCCCCTCCCAGGAGTCTCCACACGACCCATTTTGGATGCAAGATAAGTGCAGGGCCCACACGGAGGCATCAGGGTGGGGTAAAAACAGGCCTCCCAGAAATTCTGGAGGGCCCCCGGAGCTCAGGGAAAGCAGTTTTCGCCCTCCCAGAGGCTTGAGGAAAGCCTCTGGAGCCTGGGGAAAGTGAAAATCCCTCCTCCCCGCTATGGTGCATGAGGTGACTAGGCCACACCCACCATGGCCACGCCCGCCCAGCAACTGGGCAGAGAACACGTTACTGAAATTTTTGAAGTCAACCCCTGTATACATCACCACTTAGATTAACAACTAAATGATTCTCTGTATTCTTATATAAGATGTTAGACTACAAATGTAAAATATCTCATTTTTTGTATTGTCTTTTGCCCTAAGGTGTTTTTTTCTCCCTGCACTGTTGATAACGTTTTTCTGAAAGTGTATTCTTGTAATGTCTTCTCCCACCAGGTCTCTGCAAAAACCAAGTCACAAAAAAAAAATCACCTAATGTCTGTGAATATGTTCTTTTGCTGAAATATTTAGGCAATATTTCTAATGTAAACTTCTCTTATGTTTTAATGTAATTTCTCCTTGTTATGCAATTTCATATTGCATTTTCCTATTATAAATATTATTTGATTCACTTATGAGGAGATCGGCATGCAGTTCTGATTGGCGGGTAAATGTAACTGAAATAACTAGAATTCACAACAATTTATTATCTCTGCATCAAAGTTCTCAAATATATTTTTCCATTGGATTGTGTTTCTTTTTCATTAATGAGGAAAATATTCATGTTTTGTACATCATATAAATATGATGAATAAATTTTTAAAACCCTGTATTTCTTGCTCTTACATTTATTGAAATTATGTTGAAAATTGTAACGTCATTGTAAAAAGAAGACCAAGAGGTTCATTCTCTAATTTAGTGGCAGCCTAATATAGTGCTGGGAAGACATGGGCTGTCCCGTCAGTTTCACTATTGGAACTATTGATTCATTAGTTAAATAAAATTTAGAATGCCATGTTGAGAAAATAGTAACAAGATATTGAGCATTAGAAGAAATAGTCTCTAAATATCTTATACAATCAAGAAATGCAGAATTCACTTCTGTGTTTTTGAACATTTCAATATTGATATGTTTGTATTGGATTCATAAAACAAAAACCCTTCCAATTGTAGTAAGAGGGTTGTATCCTAAAAAAGCACCTTTGGGACAATCATGACCTGGATGACTGAGAATCTCTACAGACATTTAGCTATACAATTTGGGATGAGCCCCCTTTGAATGGTGAGGGAGTAGAAATGGATTTATAGAGGAAAAAATGCAGACTACAGGAACCAGAAGCATTATTCAGGTAACCCCAAGGACACAGATAAGCTTCCAAGTCCTTCAATGATCCTCTAAAAGTATGCAAATGCCCAGATGTCTGCAAGGAATATAAATCCTTCCATTCCCCACTATCCTGTCAGACCTGAAGAAGCTTCTTGGATGAGAAGAGAAATGTCTTCAAAGGAAAAACAAGAAAGTCCACTTGCCTACTGAAAAAGCACCTTTGGGACAACCATGACCTGAATGACTAAGAATCTCTATAGACTTTTGTTTCAGAATAGGTTTCATGTCTCCCCACATACATGTCATGCTCAAGTATGTTGTTCCACCTTGACAACAAGTGAAGCATTTTTGCATGTTTGGGCATGCAGAGACAGGAGCAGAAGCAGCTTCTAAAATACAATCTTCATAATTGCCTGTGCTATTGTTGTGGCATGGAAATTAGGGGAATCTGTGTCAAAGATTTAATGGGAAAAGACAGCAAAATGGAGGATATGCAGAAAGCAAATTTGTTGGTTCTATGTAGTTACTCTGAAAGCAGGCAGTTCCAAGTCTAAAGTATAAAAAAAGAACAAAAAGCAGAGATTTTTTTTTCATGGGAAGACATATTCAAAATTGAGAGTGATGGAGTTGGAAGGATAAAGATGTACTAGGAGGATTATGTCAATAAGAAGACAGAGATATCAGGTAAAGCTTTGAAGGTGGGAGCAATGAAACTGTTAGGACCAGTAGTCTGGAAACCAGCACAGTCATTTAAAGAGGAGCAATGCATGCAAGGCAGCGAAAGAAATTGTTGTTGTTACTTGTCAGACAGGTACTTATGAAAAGACCGAGTGAGACAACGGAGGATATCAGAGAGCACTGTAGGAGATTTATATGAGTCATATCACTGCTCACTGTAAATCAGGACTAACTAACTTGAAAAATAGTAATCCTAATTGGAAAAAATGTATAACAATATATAATTTACATCATCTTGTTGGCCTTTTATTAATTTATCACCAAAACCTCTGTTGGTTCTCCCCCTCCCCAAAATTAGGGTGGGGGAGAATCAACATTCCCACCAGTGGTGGGTTCCTAACCGTTTTACTACCAGTTCGCTTGAGAGGGCATTTTGTGTGCACACTGCTCCCTTCGCTCTTGCATGCGCCCACCGTGCATTGCTGCGCATACACAATTGACTGAAAACTGTTCTGCATGTGTGGAAACATGCCGGTAACAGCAAAAGAGACTGGGGAACTGGTTCAGGGGCATGGCAGGACTGGGTCGCTGCCAGTTCCAGTGACCCAGGCCGCCATACCACTACCAGTTTGGCTGAACCGACCACTGATTCCCCCCAAAGCCTTCACTACCTTCCTAAAAATTCACTACCTTCCTAAAAATATCAGCAAGTAAAAAGTGTTTTATTGTGAGCGTTGGGTTTTAGCCCAACTCTCACAATAAATAACAAAAAGATGTGACTCCTGCACATCACATACAATAAAAGGATGTAATGAAGCGAGACATGTGTTACTGAATCTTTTGTCATATTGGCAAAGATACAGAGATTTTCCACACAAAGAATGTTATGTATCCTCCCTTCCATTAACGTGGAAGATAAAGTATTAAACCTGGGTAACATAAGTGCTCCTCTATATGTAGCAGAAGTAATCCTATAAAGACAGCTAGGAACACAGAAGGGCCATTAAAGAAGTCCTTGAGATAACGATGAAATTTTAGCCCTGTCATTCTGTATATTCAAATCAAGGATTCTCTGATTAACTGCGGCATCGCTTTATCAATTCCAAGGGACTTTAGAAGCCGCAGGAAGACAAATTGCTGGGTATGATTTTTTTTTCAAGAGGAAATGGACTAAAGCGAATGGTCAGTGGTTCATCTCAGAATATGACTCACCCAATATTTCAAGTGGCAGGTTTTCATTTGGACTGCTAAAGAAGAGTGTTTAAGTTCTGACTATAGAAGGGCACTCAGCATGAAATGAGAGACTCAAAATAAGGTTCTGTTGAATTTAGACTGAATTTCAAAATATTAATAAGCACAAAACTGGATACTCAACAACAATAAGATTAGCATCTTAGCACTAAAGACTTTAATAGCCACAGAGAGTGATGCATTCCTATTGCACCTAGCAAATCTAATAATTGTGCCAGAGTCAGCCTCTGTTTCACTATTTGCTTTCGGCTGCCATTGAAACAGGGAGGGGGGGCTGGTATTTGGGAGGGGAAGTTTAAGTACAGGCGAGATTGTAACAAGGGAGTTTTGGTCTCACCGTCTACTGCGCATGCTGGAGATTAGTGCTTGGTGTCGGTTAAGGCCAACCATCCTGCATACCAACCTGATGATGCTCTTTGAAGCTGGAACTCACATGACATCTAAGGGATTTGCAGATTGGACACTGGGATGAGGGTTACCAGGGGGAGGGGGGTTACTCACATATTGATATGTATGACTTCACGCGCTTTTGCCTCAGATCTTGCTTTGCTTAGCTGCTATCTTTTCATAATCAGTAAAAGTACTCTTAATTCTGAAAAATTGAGTTAAGTGATTTCTTTCTTGGTTGCTGAGGGAGGCCAGCTTGACATTAAGCAAGAACTCACTTTCACACTCATCCCAGAGCTAACACCTTCCGAGGGGAGTGTAAATAAAACCAAAACCTTCAAAGGAGTGTCTTACCCAGGCAGCAACCAGGAGGACGACATGGGGGCGGCTGCATCCTCGTGTCCCTTGGAGACGGAGTGGATGGTGGACCGAATTTGGAGGAACGATCCATCCACCCCAGGTGGTTGTTGGGAGTGGGACAGAAGTATGACCCTGAGGAAATTCCAGCTGGAGTTACCACAAGGCAACATCGGCGGCCGGCAGCTGCTTGGCAGGATGCTGACAAGGAGAACCTTATGATGTCCCAGGCTATGAAACTCAAGAGGCTTGGGAGAGGTGACGTTTCTGCGAGAGCGGTCCCGAAAGAGAAGCTGATCTCCCAGACCTAGAAGAGAGAACTGCAGAAGCCCTGTTCCATCCAAGGGGGACCCTGGGGGAAGACAATGGAGCTCATCAGGATGGGGAAGCTCCGGCAGCAGCAGCAGCCGCGAGAGCCCTTCCAAGAGGAGGAGGGCCCCCCTGCAGATTCCGGATGGCAAAATTCCTCCGCTTGGTGTGAAATTTGGAGGTGACCCAAAGGAACTAGGATTTTTCCTGGTCCAAGTCTGGAATTTCATGCAACAGTTCAGAGAGGATCTCCCCACAGAAGAAACCAAGGTAAGAGTTGTTACCATGGCGCTGGAGAACAAGGCAGCGGCATGGATGGTTTCCCTGCATAACGATGATTCCCCCCTGCTGAGAGACTATAATAGATTTAGGGCCGCCCTGAGGAAACGCTTTGATGACCCACTCATGGAGCAGAAGGCCAGAACCAGAATGAAAACCCTTACCCAGGGGAAAAACCCAGTGGCTGATTACATACAAGAATTTTGGGAATTGTCTGTTTATATGAGAGATTGGTCGGAAGAAGCATTGATGGACAGTTTTATGGATGGCTTAAAAATATATATATACCAAAACTGTGTAAACAGCCCCCCCCCTCCATAACTTGCAATGCTGGTACGAATTGGCAGCAGACGTGGAGATCGATCTAGCCAGAGACAAGTACCGCGAAGACAATGCAAAAGAGAAAGCTACCCCCCAGCCCCCCTCCAAAGGAACTCTGAAAGGAGGAAAAAGTTGGTCTACATGCAATCTCCGGTCTACCACCTGCTTCTGTTGTGGAAAGGAGGGGCACCGGGCAGCAAATTGCCGCTCCAAGATTGGCCCAAAGCCCTCTGCCAGGAGGTGAGAGGAAGCCAGACAAACCTGGGAAGAGAAGGGACGCCATCATGAGAGGGGTGGAACCTGTTGCACAATTCCCTCCCATCCCAAGAGAAGAAAAACCCTCCTCCTCATTGGGTGAAAGTGAAACTGAATCCAATGACGACCGTCTGGTAAGTTCCCGATCGGGCCCCATGACCATCCCAGTAGAACTTAAAGTGCCCTCTACTGGCACCCAAGCAAAAATGCTGGCTCTTTTAGACTCAGGATGCACACGTAGCATTGTTAGCCCAGAAGTGATGGAAAAAATGGGCTTGAAACTGAGAACTTTGAAAGTCCCCATTGCTTTTTGCCAGCTAGATGGGTCTATAGCTGGGGGGGGCTCCTGCCCGTTTTTTGACTAAACCTATAGACATGTGGATGGGATTCCACACTTTATGGCAATGTATCTTGATGAAACAGCTTTGTTTTAGAATAGTTTATTCCCAAGCCCTCAATTTGGTAACATTTGGCTAATATCAAAAGCCTACAATGGAAGCCAATTTGAATTACAGAAAAAATAACAGGGTCATCAACATGAAGGAGTCCCAAAGATGCTTTTTGAAGAGGCAAATGGACTTTCTGGTTTTTCTTTGAAGATGTTTCGCTGTTCATCCAATAAATTTCTTCTTCAACATGAAGATATTGTACACAGAAATTATTACATTGTTTAGCAAGGAAGGATGATTTGAAGATGATCAGTGCAACCTTTAACATAAAAAATAAATTTAAAAAAAGCCAGGAATAACTCTTGCTTAATTTGCTTTTTTCCAGGGATCAACATTGTTAGGATGCCACTGCATTTCAGCTTCATGAAGCATTATAATTTAGCTGCAAAATCTTATAATCGGTAGAGGATGGGATTAATTTTTATCAAATTTGTTCACAAAGGATCAACCTAAAAGCCACATTTAGATTGGCAAAGATGTCACATGTTCCTCAAAAATGACTAGACTATTTTTCAACCAGGTGATGTTGGGAAATGCCTTGATCAGAAATCAAGAAGCGTATTCTATACTGTCTTATTCTATGATTAAAATATCTTATTGACTCATCGAAGCTATCAGTTTTGAATAGTATACAAAATGGTGTATCGCTTGCTTAAAGTCAGAGTTCTTCATTCATTAGTGACTCTTTTCATGACTGACCTGTCACTACTTCAGAGATCCTTAAGATGATTTTCCAAATAAAAAGTGATGAAGTTACAGGAGGTGATATTTCAACTGAGCTTTTGAAAATCTAACACCTAATGGTAATATTCTGTCCTGGCTTCTTTAATCAGCATCACTGATAATCTATACAGATGCCAAACAAATAGAATTGTTCCATTGTCACCTCAATTTCTAAACAGAAGATAAAAGGTTACTTGCTGCTCTAGCCTTTTAAGTGTAATAAGCAGTCTACTTTGGTCCTTCACGTGAATTTTTACCACTACATCCTCTTTTCTGTGCATCAGTAGTCCCCAACATTTCCAGCTTTGTAGATTGGCAGTGGCAATGGCGGTAAGGGAAGGGAATAGTTTCATGCAGGCCGCTTGCACAAATGGAGCTTCACATGCTTGTTTGCATGATCTAGCTTCCAATGGGCTGCAGACCAGTTGGGGACCATTAACCAGTTCTATTTTTTAAAAAATAAAAAACCTTGTGCTTATGGCTGCCAGGTACATTAGCTTATAAATCATGTTTATTGGGCCTGTGTGAAGCTTTATTTGTTTCAACCAAAACTTTGATGAAGTGTCCCTTTGATGGAGTTCCACAAACCAAACTAGCATTGTATTTAGACCATTTCTGAGGTGCCTCGAGCAAATGGATCAACTGCTTGATGTGCATTTGATGGTCTTCTGCTTCTCCATGCACATGTGCAGAAGACATTCCCACATGAAACAGCCTGCCATAATTATTTCAGTGGAAAAGACTCATGCAAAATTCCTGACTTTTCGGCATCAAATTATCACCTTCAAATTGATTGCTCGAGGAGCTAGAGTCAGGAACTTTGTGAAGTAAAGTGGCATCATTTTACATAGCCCTGTTATCTACATATTTGACATTTTGACTTACAATTCAAGAAGAAAGGTAGTCAGATAATGACTTCAGATAATCAGTACCAAGATGGAAAGAGCCAAAGGACTGGCAGTGCAGTGGTTAGCATGCGGTACTCTGGAGGCTAGTTCTGCTGGCTGCCAGCTGTCTGCAACTTGGCAGTTCGAATTTCACCAGGCTCAAGATTTTCTCAGCCTTCCATCCTTCTCAGGTGGATAAAATGAGGACCCAAATTGTTGGGGGCAATATACTGACTCTGTAAAAATGCTTAGAGAGGGCTGTAAAGCACTTATAGTCTAAGTGCTATTGCTATTATGTTAACAGAGGAGTGGGAATCTTACAGAAAACTTAGACAAGAAGTATTCAACTCTACTCATCAAAAGAAAAACAGGAGAAAAGAAAAAAGAATTGAAATGGGCAATTAAAAGAGGAAGGATGATTTAACAATGAAGGGAGAGAGAAAATCTTTAATTTTAGCATTACAGAAAAAGAATAGGCAGAAATGGTGGAGCAATCTAGTGCACAGCATCACAAGATACACTAAAGAATTGATATATATCAGAAACATACTTCTGTTATATGATGAATGAGAATGAGAAGGCTGGGCCTTTATAGTAAATGAACTCAGCCAGTTTTAAGTTTCCTAAAGAGATATCCAACCGCATAATAACAAGAATAAATGGATTGAATGGCGGAAGTACTGATTGAAGGACAAGTGATGCGGGACCTCAGAAGGCAGTATTTTGTATTACTGAACATCTGATTTTGGAAAGCAGTTGTGGTATAAGAGAAACAGCTGAAAAGCAAGTTCTTTTTTCCAGATAAATGGAGTTGAGGTTCACTGTTGAAGAAAGAACATGAACATTTATGTACTAATTTGAGACAAAAAGATTTGAGAAGTACAAATTGTCTGTGAAAACTGGGAATCTAATTTGTGGCACTGCAACTGTGCCAATAATCTTCAGGCTGCTTTTTTCAGCTAAGCTATATTATTTGAAACTTATCGGTTTGATCTGATCATTTCATTGCCTTGTACTTCAAATTCCTCACAAGCTTGTCGTTTAAATTATTTACAGCTTTCCAATGATCCTAAGACAGGCAATACCGAACAAAATCTTCTCTTTTTTTACTGTTTCATGCTCTATATCAAATGTCACAAATTCTTTAAATGCTAGAAAAATGCTTTTGTTCTTTCAGTACTTTGCTTGCATACTAGCTTGGATTCACATTAAATTCCATCGTCCATATAAATAATTTACAATACTATCAAAGTAATATCTATTGCCCTTTTCCCCAAATTCATTGTTTTGACTAGACCCCAAACGGCATGTCATTCAAGTTTTCCAATGCATATTATCAACAGATGAACTTAGAAGATTTATGCTGTAAATATTTGATAAGACTAGCATAAAATTAAGAATTAAACGGTAAATAGCAATGAAATATTTTCATCTGTACTGTAACCAATTTGTATTAACTTTTAATTGTAGCTGTATGATTGGTCCCATAACAGAGGTGGATTCCTCCTGGTATGGTACGGTATGCCAGGAGAGGTAGTGAAAATATGTTGTACCGGATAGGACTGGTAGCGATGGCGGCCTGGCCATGCCCCCATACCAGCAAAAGAAAGAAACAGCCGAGGAAGGAAGAAGAGCAGAGGCCTCGGCTGTTGGAAGAGCGCCTGTGCTTTGTTCTCTTTGAGAGCCACCTTGCTTGCCGTTGGGAGAAATCAGGGGGAGAGAGGGAGGAGAAAGCCGAGCTTCTGATAGCGAAGGCCTTCTCCTCCCTCTGTCCCCTTGATTTCTCCCCGGCTACGCTCACGGAGGAAGGAGACAGGGATGCTGACTGGCGCCGAGCTTCTGATAGCGAAGGCCTTCTCCTCCCTCTGTCCCCTTGATTTCTCCCCGGCTACGCTCACGGAGGAAGGAGACAGGGATGCTGACTGGCGCTCACTTCCCTTAACATTCGCCACTGCCGGCTGCAGCCCCGCATGCCCTGCTTAGCTGGGTGGCTGGCTGGGAAAGCGGTGAGGGGGCGAGTGCCAGGCATCATCCCTGCCTCCTTCCTCCGATAGTCACGGCGAGGCGGCCTGAGGTGCCATCCAGGGACAGCCCCTCAGAGGCATCGCTTCTCAGCCCGAAACAATGCGGCGGCGAGGAGGAAGTCTCTGGTGGCAGCAGCAGCAGCAGCAGCAGAAGTGGCGGCAGTGGCTGAAGCACAATCCTAGGCAGTCAGTTCTGGCTGTCCCTTCCCCAACCATGTACTGTTGTTTCTGGCACCACTTTTGGTGAATCTGGCTTGGTGGTGGGCTTTAGCCAACACTGAGATCATCACTGGTAGCCACTCCTTTGCCGGGCGACCACAGGTAAAGAGTGGCAAAGGGTTTTGGCAGTGTGAGAGAAAGACTTCAAAGTCAGTGGATGTGGTGTGTGGCTGGTGTGCCTTGTTCCGAATTTTCCCAGGTGCAAAATGCTTTAAAAAATAAAGTTTTGGTTTTTTGGGTATGTGTGTGTGTAAAGGATTAGGGGTGAAAGGGTCTTGTAACTTGACAGCTTTAAGACTTGCATACTTCAATGCCAGAGTTCCTGACCCAACATGACTGGAAGAGGAATTCTGAGAGTTGAAGTGCACAAGTTAAAGCTGTCAAGTTTGAACACTGTTGGCAGTATACTCCTAGTGTTGGGCAGGCAATATCTATCTATCTACCATGACAAATGGTCGCTGTTACTTTAAATGAGTGGATGTACCTAACAGATATAATTAGTTTTGCTATAAGAGGAAGTCAGGAAAGCTCATTCTCTCTTTGATTCTCTCTCTGCTTGTCCTATGCTTGATGACTTGATGACTGGAACGTGAACTGCGACTGTAAGCAATTGTTTGTTCTTTGAATTGTGTTTGGACTAATATCTACTATCACTGCTTGTGAAGCAAATTTAGTAGTAAAGCTACTTAATTTTACTAGCAGTGTCTGTGACTCTATTCGTGTGTTTCTACTAGCAACGTTTTTCCTCTCCAGCTGCACATTCTGCTGCACTACTCTCTGTCTCCCAATGGAGATACCCCCTAACAAACACCCCAGGGGGTATTTTTCTAAAGGATTAGGGGTGCAAGGGTCTTGTAACTTGACAGCTTTAAGACTTGCACATTTCAAATGCCAGAGTTCCACAGCCAACATGATTGGAGGAGGAATTCTGGGAGTTGAAGTCCACAAGTCTTAAAGCTGTCAAGTTTGAACACACCTGGGTTTTTTTTGTAAAGGGTTAGGGGTACAAGGGTCTTGTAACTTAACAGCTTTAAGACTTACATACTTCAAATACCAGAGTTTCTCAGCCAACATTTTGGTTGCTAAGCAAGAGCATTGTTAAGTGAGTGTCACCACATTTTTACAAGTTGGTCACGCCCACTGGTCACATGATCACCAAGCCACACCCACAAAATAGGTCACACCCACAGAATAGGTAGTGAAAAAATTTGAAACCCATCCATGGTCCATAAAATAGGTCTGCAACCTCTTCTCTCAGAAACTCTCTGAGTTTGTATACCTGGCCCAACACCTGTGCCTTGTGTTAGCATCTTGCTAAAAGTGTCACCACTTTCTCTTCCAAGAAGCACCTCAGCTGGTGTACTCTTCCTGTTTTATGAGATCCATGCTCACAATTTTTGCTCCCTTTCTGATGGTTACATCTGATGGCTGCATCCCAGGATAGGAAAAATATTAGGAAGCTGGTCTTTTCCTGTAAGTTCTCTGAAAGGATTGGAAAGCTTGCAACAAAGGAACCATTCCCTACTCTGTCTCTCCACTCTTCTCCTTCCTCCTTCCATAAGTAGCAGGAACAATGGAAAAGAGGAAAGAAGTAAGTCTTCTTGCTGTCAGTTCACCAAACACCAAAACTTTCCTCAATGGCCAGTCTTCTGTATTGAAGAGTCCTCCTGTTCCCACGGTAGAACTGCTTATCTCATAATTAGATGTAGTGTCCAGCAGGGCACCAGCACATAACTAGACACTTGTTTTCAACCCCTCTCAAATGGCTTGGGCACTATTAGAAAATTGGTCAATATGACTTCAAGGGATAGTTTAATTATACATCAAATGGCACACCTCTACACCATTGGAAATATATTTAAAATGTTCCTCAAATCATGCGGGATTGCTAGTTATAGCACACTATTTCTTCCAACTATCCATAGTATATATTTCTGTATATATGTCCTAATTCATATTTTTTTAAAATCACACTCATTATTCATTCCCCATGTACCACATGAAAGAAAAGCATTGTGTGATAAGGAGAGGAATGGTTATATATTATTTTTACCTGGCAGAACTGTCAGGTTGTCACAAAGCTATCTGTATATCACTAACAGTTACCAATACCAGCTTACCTGCTTATCTATCTATCTATCTTTCTATCTATCTGTCTGTCTGTCTATCCATCCATCCATCCATCCATCCATCCTTCTGTTACTAATGCAATGCTGATTTTATTGGTTATATGTCTTCTAAATAGTAATAGACAAATAGGGGATAATGCTCAGCAGCTATTAGCCCTGATAGTGAAATGGATGTTCCAGGATCAGAGGCAATTGCCTCCTAAATACCATCTCGTATAAAGTAAGAGATACTGCTGTATCCTCTTTTTATAACCTTCTAAATAATATCTGGCTAGACCCTATTAAAAACAGAATGCAGGGCTAAATGAACCCTCAGCTTGATCCAGGAGGGCTTTTTAAAATTATTTATGTTGCTGTCAAAGCATACGCAGTTTCC
This sequence comes from Natrix helvetica, assembly GCF_964273705.1. NCBI lineage: Eukaryota > Metazoa > Chordata > Lepidosauria > Squamata > Natricidae > Natrix > Natrix helvetica. The sequence continues at coordinate 28,427,399 of NC_138550.1, read as the reverse complement.
ATTTGCTAAATTACCTTATCTAACAGGACAAAACTGACATAATTATTGATTACTTCAGGAGCTGCAGTAAGAACTAAGACTTTACTGCAAAGAATATGTTTTTAAAACATCAGTGGATACAGATTCTTCCACAACTGAATAGCATAGTTAAGTATATTTCAATTTTTATTTAGTTAACAGATTCATACACCTACCCATCCAACCAATGGAACTGTGAGTGGCTAACAAAGTTATAGTCATAATGCAATTATCTATTCCAATTACTCAGACAAAAGGGTCTAATTGCTAACTTCAGGGGTCATAACAGCCTAGCTGTAATGGCATGTGGCATGATCATGAGAGGCAGGAGGGAAAGCCACAGACAGGACAACTAGCATGCAAAAAATATCTCTACCCACAGAAGGAGGGAAGGCATTTGAAACATTTCAAAAGGGACCCTCCCTATTTTGCAGACAGTAAAAAAAAAAAAAGGAAGGGAGAAACAGTTCTAGTCCTGTAAGATCCTCTTAATGTATCCTTGTAATAAAGGTAGAACTAGTATAGGGGTGTCAAACCTAAGACCCAGGGCCAGATCCGGCCCACCGGGTGCTTAGAACTGGCCCATGGGGCTGCCCTGAAAACAGTGAAGGACCAGCCCGCGGTGCCTCTGCCAGCAAAAATTGAGTTTGGGGGGAGGGTGCTGGCAGATGGCTTCAGGAGGCTGTTGCGGCTGATAATGGGGCCCTGCATATGCCCCCCCCCCCCCCCGAGCTTCATTTTTGCTGACAGGCTGCAGGAGGTCATTGTGACTGAAAATGGAGCTCGGGAGCCCATTTTCGCTGGCAGAGCACTCGGGCAACCACAGGCGCCCGTGACACAAGTGACGTCAAGATGGCCATCCCCACCCTGGCCACCCCCTCCTCACCCCCACTGATGCAGCCCTCAATGAAATCGAGTTTGACACCTCTGAACTAGTGCTCCTGTTTATGTTTCTTATCTGGACTACTTTACAGGGCCAATACTTCTTAAAAGGGTCATCCATATAGTTTATGTAAAAAGTCTGCATTGATTTACAGCACTGTTTCACACCCTTAGCAACTTTAAGATGTATTCCCCAGTTTGCTGATTGGGGGGATTACGGGAGTCAAAGTGCACACATCTTAAAGTTGTCAAGGTTGAAAAACACTGATTTAGAATCTCTGTACACTATTTGGCAACTATACTAATTGCTGTGAATAACGCTGCTAGTCTATATGAGGAAGACTGTAACACCTCTGCAATTAGAGTGGAGGATTAACATTGTCTCTTAGTCATATTTCATATCCTTCCTGTGAAACCTTTTGAGAATGTTTTCACACATTTTAATTCAGTCTAAGCAATTACATGCCATTCAAAGTAACAATTATTCTTACATTTCTCCCCTTTATATTCCTCAGTTCTGACTAGAAAACTTTAGACTGAAAGTTTCTTACAGCAGGAATTTGTCTTTTGTCTTGCAGCTCAGGTGAGTTTTAAATATATGTCTGGATGAAGACAGCTAATTCCTGTTTCAGGATCTCAGTCATTCATCTTAAATTAAATACCTCACCAAATTGAAAAATATGTCTTCTTATAGATATTCCCTTCTATTTTAGTTATAAGATCATGCTGGATGCCATAACTTTGTCCTATTTGTTGATGTGTCCCTTACTACAATTTCTTTTTAAAAAAAAATAAAATTTTAATTTTCAGACAAACACAAACACACAGCACATATAACATAAAAGCCTTTTCAACTACACACAGTGTGTCAATTGGTTACAAGGTCTTTCTGTGTCCTTTCCATAGTCATCACTTGAATTTTACCAAATTTCACATATTGACAATCAAGATATATTTGTATACACTGTTATTATGCTTCCTCCTATTCTAAGTCATTCTATCATTTTAGCATTGATAACATTCTCTAATAATTTTCAATTTCATGTTTTCCCCCATTATTAGTATCATCAATTTAATACACATGTATACAAATAGTTATAATTATTAAATATCCATTAAGCTTAGCTATTATTACATCCTTTCAACATAAGACATATTAAATTTGAAGTAACTTTATATTATGACATTTCATTACATCATCCTGAAATCATCCAATGATATTACATCTTTATATTCTATTCTATATAGATTTGTTTATCTTTTATAAAAAGGCTTTTCAACATCATCTCCATTATCCTCACTTACAGTATTGAATAAAATTTCATATTATCAATCTAGTATATATAAATGCTTTGCTATCATTATTAATCATTTATTTGGCTATAGCTATTATTACGTTGCACATAGCACTCAAAATTTAACGACATTTAACTAAAATTTATTGTGACATTTCATTTCATCATCCTGTATCATCCCAGAGATAGTGTAGTCCAGTATCTCTTGCCATTTGTAACGTCTGTATTGTAAGTGTTTTCTTGAGAAGTCTTATGTGGACTTCTCTTAAGAAGTTGTTGTTCATTGCAGATCTTATAAGAATTCGAAATTCTCTACCTGCTTTTTTTATCAGCTTGACTTTTGCTATCATTAGTGCTTCTGCCGAGATTACTCTCATTATTTCTGCCAAATTTTATCTCCTTTCTTCATCTATTTTCTGACATCTGAAATAAAGTTCCGGTTCATTGATTTCTCCTTCCCGTATTTCACACTTGTCATTTCCCTCCACTCTCAGTTTGCTGTCAGTGTCAACAATTTTCTTATCACTTTCATATGTCTCTGTTATTTTTTCAGCTCTGTCCTCAAACTTCATCACTGTCCCCATACTTTCTGTATTTTGATCTATAATTTCAAGTATATTTTCAATTCTCTCTGTAATTATTAAAACTTTTTAAATTTCTAAGAAAATTCTTTGCAAAGTTAGTGCCTTTTCTTCTTCACGTGGTGCCATTTTCCAGGTTATAAACATTGCCAAAACATCTGAGACTTTTTAGGTCAAACAAATTCAGTGAAGTTTTTCAAATCAAAGCTTTCTCTTTCCTTCAAAGGAACACCTGTATAAACAAAACATTTTCCACTGAGCCTTTCAGTAAACAAAGCTTATAGCTTTCAGATATTGCCAAGCCTCTAGCCACTAGATGGCAGTGTTACCTCTTTTCCATCTGTTTCTGCCTCTCTCTGTAAACACTAAGTTCCAAGAGAGGTAAAAAAAAGTTTAAAAATTACGCTCCATCCAAGCCTTACGAGAGAAGAAACGTTTAATCCACGAATACAAAAAATAGAAAAAGTATAGAGGAAGAAGGAAAAAAAGAGACCACTCCAGCTTAAAGGTAAGAGGCATTTGTAAAAAGTCTATCCATAGAAAACAAAGTTAAGGTAGAAAAGATAACATGATAGTTTACACCAGGGTTAATTTGCCGCTTATTTTCTTCTGTCTTCAATTTTATTTTAAATTCCAATTCTTTTGGGTTTTCCCTTCTCTAATAATAAAAATTTTTCTCATCATTTCAACACCACTCCTGTACTGCCAAACTTCTGCAGCCATTTTGGCTGTTTCTCTTGTAGCTGGCAAAAAGAGCTTTCTCCTGGAACAATCAGGGGCTTTGCGATGCCCCTGAGATCAGCAGGACATGCTCTTCTCTATCACTGTTCCTTCAGAACAGTTTAGGTCCAAAAGGACCATCCAGGAACAGAGATATCGACAGCAATCCTGGAGCTCTAAGATTGCATGTCATGTCATTGCAACGTCAAGCCCCACCCCCCTTACTACAATTTCTTGATTCTCAATGGTCAGAATAGTTTATGAACCATATTAACATTCTTAAATAAAATTACAACTATATATTTTAAAAAACAAGCATTGATTGATATCTATTCAGGGAGGAAGCAGACCATCTGTAGCAATTCTGAGGTAGTTTTCATTTGCCTGTTTCTCTTACATGTTATAAGGACTGTAAATGTTTTTAGTCATGACTCTTGGTTCCACAGGAATAGTTTCTACAGTAGTTGTTTTTTAATTGGTTGCATCATGTTCATCCCAATTACTTATTAGAGAGTTATATGCCGCTCAGAGACAGAAGATTGGAGCAGCCTATAAACTAAGGAAGGGAGGAAGGAAGGAAGGAAGGAAGGAAAGAAGCAAGCAAGCTAAGCAACCAAGAAACTGTCATTGTACATATATTAATGTGTTTAGAAATGGGTATAAAAGTAAGTTCCTCAAGTATTTAGGACTGGGAAACAGTCATTGTTCAATATTTGAGTACCTGTTTTGCATGTAGCAGATCCCAGCTTCAATTTTCATTGTTTCCATGTAGGGCTAGTAAAGACTTTTTTTCTGAAATCATAGGAAGCACTGTTCTCTGTGGAGATAATAACTAGTTAGATTGAGGTTGGCAATTTTCTGGCAGCTGAAGACTTATTTGTAGGAAGGATTATTATTATTTTAAACATACAGTATACAAGCCCTTGCACTATATGTAAGGTGTTATGACTTTCTAATACTCCATTATAGCTGCTTCAACCCCATGGTTATACTTTTTAATCAAGATAAAAGAAATGAGGGCTGGAAGAAATATGACAGGAGTTTTAAGATGCTTTTGTTTGCAGAGTAAAACTAGATCAGTCAAGAAAAGGTAGTCGGAGAATTACTTTGCTGTACCTGTTCACAGACTTTACATGGTGTTTTTTTAAGTGCAATATTTTTAAGCTAATGGAATATATGATACAAAAATCCCCCAATAATCCATAGATCCTTTCAAAATAGAAATGGTACAACAGAAACCCCACTGACATAAGTAAAGGTGGAAAATCCATTGCTTCCAATCTCATCGGATAATAGCAAATTCTAAATAGGAATGCAGTCAATCACTAGCAGATAAAGATATCCCCTTTGGCAGCAGGCTTCCTTAATAAAGCACCGTTGCAATTGAAACAAATTCATATCTTGACACATTCTACCATTAGAACTTCTGGTTCTCTGCTACAGCTCAATTCTGTATGCTTGTGAAGAGAATTTTTAAAAAGGCCTAGCTATAAGAACCCAGAGTATTTTGAAGATTTCTTGGATACATCAAAACTTCCGGTATAAAAAGAGAAAGTTGTTTTATGAGCCAAGCAGGAAAGATTGTACATATGCATGTGTGTCTATCTCTTTCTGTCTTCTTTAAGATGTGTAAAGCACATGAAAGAAACTGAAGCTGGGGGCGATGGATGCAATAGCTTCAGGAAAAGAATATGGATGGTATGCATTATAATTTCATAAACCAGGTTAACCCCGCAGGGATGAGAAAATCAAAACCAACATATTCTGAATAAATATGATATGGAAATCATGTCATGATCAAGGCAGTGTGAATTTATCTTTGAGGCCACCACATGGATGGGTGTGAGACATCATTAGGAAAACCTTCCAAGCTCATAATAGAAGAGATTGGCAAGGCTCTTGACCTCAGAAACATGTGGCTTTCTCCAGAGAAGCCAAGGCGTGACATTTCCATTTATCCACATATTGTTTTGAATACATCATTTCCAGATCCACAGGGGGGGGGGGGGGAAGCTAGATTTACTGTGCATCTCCTTAATTCCCTTAAGTATGTCACTTTTCTAAGAACAAGCTATATGGTAGTGATTACAAATTTTTATTGAGATAGATCCCAATTCAGCAATCTGAAAGCAAATGATTTAGGTTGGACTTTCAATAATCTCTTTACTTGATTTGGGATTATATACACATTTTTTTAAATTCAACGTTTCATGCAACTCTCAAACGAGCCATAAATTAGCAAAGAGATATAATGTGCTTTTTAAGACCACATCTTCCATCATTTACAGTAATCGTGGATCCTTCTGTGGGAATGCTAAACTTTGTCTTAGATAACTGGTTCAATGTATCTTTAAAAGACATTTGAATATTGTTATGTATTGTAGATGGTGGGGCAGCAATTCCTGCATATGCAATCAGGTATGTTGTACTACATTAAATTTGCCTCTTATTTTTATAGTCAAGCTTCTCATTTTCAAAAGTTAGGTAGCAGACAAGATAGTACTTAGTCCTGGGACTTTGACTGTTGAATATATTCCTGTGACGATAGGAAAATATTTTGCTTTAAAATAAGAATCTATCAACATTCACCTTTTTTCAAAATAATAGAATTGAAAGTTAGATTGAAGAGATGTTATACAACTAACCAGGGCAGGTAAAAATAAAGAACAGTTTTGGATAGTAGACCAAAGAATATAAGTGAATTATACATTCTCTGCCTGCTCCTTTTATAAAAATTAAAAAAAAACAGATTGAACTACATGATGGAGAAAAGAAGGCAAATTTAAATTAAGTTCTCTGGTAAAATGAGAGATTCAATTCCTGTAGACCAATAAGACATACATTTGGATAATGTATAGTGAAGGGTATTCAGTGTGCTAGACCTGCAATATACTATATGTCTAGAAATTTTGGACTCCACATGGAAACCATATTATAGGGCACCAACTTTAACTTCTAGATTCATTGAAGGACTCTGTGTGAACAGAATAAGAGCTGTTGAAAACTTAATCTTAATGGCCATTTAGAATCTGGGATATAAGTTCAATGGAACCTAAGTGGAGAATCCAGTTTCACTTATGGTTGCCTTAATTATGAATATGTAGTTGTTCCAACTAGCTCTAGCTGTTATTTTTACATGCATTCAAGCAATTGGAAGTATGTTATTCAAATTCTATTTTCAGAGAGCTTGTAATAGACAACAAGAGAAGGATTTTAAGATGCTTCTTTGAGGGCTTCTAAGGAACATCTAACCAGTCACATTTGGAAATGGGATACTTTTGTGTGTGCGTGAGTATGTGTGAGCATGCACCTTTTAGTCAGGGTTGACTCCTTATGATTGTCTGAATGTCTCTACAGTTTCTTTGGCAACATTTTGGAAGTGGTTTGCCATTACCACTTCTTAATGGTAGTGCTTCTAAAAGCTGGAAAGAATGACTAAGGCAGAACTATAAGTCATGTTCTCCCAATTCCTACCTCATTGCCTTAACCACTACACAAAACTGACTGTCTCTGGAAATGGGATGCTTGGATTCCCATAACTTGTTTAATTGGCCTGCCTGTATATAATATAAGCTTGGTCCATTAACTTTGGGGGGCTTGAGTGGGGGGAGGTGATAGCATAGTGTTTGGGGCAAAGGAAACTTGTTTGTTTATTTATTATTCAAATTACTGGTTTAAAATAGGTTAAAATTCAGCAACCAGCTTAATTCTTTGCCACAATTAGCTCCTCCCCATTGGGCTACAATTCTACTATCTTGGCTCCTTCCCAGTGGTGGGAAGAATTTTTACTACCGCTTCTGTAGGCATTGGTAGATGTGGCATGGCTTAGTGGGCATAGCAAGAGAAGGATACTGTAAAATCTCCATTCCCTCCCCACTCTAGGGGAAGATTACTGCAAAATCCCCATTCCCTCCCGATCAGCTGGGACTTGGGAGACAGAAAATAGATGGGGTTGGGGCCAGTCGGAGGTGATATTTACCAGTTCTCCGAACTACCCAAAATTTCAGCTACTGGTTCTCCAGAACTGGTCAGAACCTACTGAATATCACCTCTACTCCTCCCCGTTGGGCTACAATTCTAACATCTACCCCATTTAATTCATTCATTTATTTATTTTATTCATTTTTCACATTCTTGAACTGCCAATCTCCCTCTTTTAAGGGAAATGGCTTGGAGGGGGGAGGCTTTTATGTAAAATATAAAACTGTTTTATAGAAAAAGTAGGAAATAAATTTTACATATGTAAAGGGGCTTTCTCTAAACCGGTGTTTCTCAACCTTGGCCCCTTAAAGAGGTGTGGACTTTAACTCCCATGCTGATTGGAGAATTCTGCAAGTTGAAGTCCACACCTCTTAAAGGGGCCAAGGTTGAAGAACACTGCTCTAAACATACCACTAAGGAAAAGAAAATATAGTGTGTGTGAAATGTATATTTTTCTCTCTCTAAATATTACAATTTTGTATGTTAGTTTGCATTTTAAATCCCCTGAAGTCTTTTCCGACAAGAAATAAAGGATGTGTTCAGTTATTTCATTTTTGTTAGTGGCTTTTTACTTATTGTTACTTATTGTACTTAATGTACCTTTTGATACATTTTCTAACTGTTGTGATTTATTTCTGGCTGTGTCAATTTGATGGATATTTATGCTAACTGTATCTTTATCATATATATGCCATTTTACATAAACATATTTCCCTTGATTATTAGATTAACATTTGCTCCTAGGAAGTAGTATAATATGCCAATAGCCAATCGTTGATGTGTCTTCTCTCTACAGTTTGTTATGAATGTTGAAAAAAAGAATCAAATATTTATCTACGAGATGCTTTGTACTTTATACCACAATCTTTGCTTTAAATATTTTAAGTGTTGCTTTTAAATATTTTGCTTTAAATATGCAAAATATGATACCAGAGACTTAAAAATGCCAGGGATTAATGAATATTCATATGTAAAACCTTAGGTGTCCACATTCAACAATGAATTAATGATGCAGGGATTGCAGGTTGATGTCTGTGAAGGCACCATTTTTAAATGTATTTTACTGATCTCCATTTGGTATAGGCTTCTAATAATATTACAAAATTTAAAAGCTCATGAGTGAATGTACAAAGCTGGTTGGTAAATTGGCCAAACATTATTCGATGTGTTTTTGGATCGTATAAGGAAACAGAAGTGTCTAATTTTATTAGAAATGAAATGTCTAGCTCTTTTAGATTTATGTGGTCAATGATAAAAATCCAGCAACTTCACTTCTGCCATTTCAGAGTTTTAATAGGAAGAGATTTTGTGCCGACATAGGGAGTGGCCTTGAAGAACAGCAGGAAGAACTGCTACCAAGGTAAGAGTCAGATATGCAGGTTCTTCAGAAAAAAAATTTGACAAAATATATCAGACAAGCCCGAATCTGAATGTAGGCCAATATAGGCAAACAAATGGTTAAAAAAAAACCCACCTCTCTACTCTAGAAGAGTTTAAATTGCCAGGACCACATATACCATGCCTCCCCCAAAATAAGATCTAACTAGAAAATAAGCCCTACCCTGATTTTTAACATATTCCTCATATGAGTTATATCCCCAAAATAAGCCCTAGTGAAGATCGCCATCACTAAGGGAGGTGTGGGTGTGGCAGCACACGAGGTGGCAAGCACACAAGCATAGACAGTGTACAGCAGCAGCCAAAGTCCGTGCAGCACAGGTGAGTCCCAGCTCTGTGACGACTGGTTGGGACCTCCAAGCAGAGGCACTGGGGTAGGAGGGAGAGAGGTGATTCTGATGTGCAGCAACACCAGCAGCAAGCAAAGGCATTGGGGGAGGGCAGGCAATCTTGGCATGATAGGTGGCCTTCTGCACTGTCACAACCACAGGCAAGTTGAGAGATGGTGGGACGGATTGACACCCGATTACCTCCATTAAATCTGGTGTCAATTCATCCCACTGTCTCTCGGTTTGCCCATAGCTGTGACGGCACAGAGGCCACATGTTACATCAGGGTTGTCTTCCCCCCATGCCTCTGCCTGCTGCCAGTGCTGCTGCACACAAGGATCACCCGCACTACTCCCCCATGCTTTTGCCCGCTGCCAGTGATGCCATGCATAGGGATCGTCTGCCATCACCCCAGTGCCTCTGCCTGCTGCTGGTGCCACCGCCCATAAGAATCACGTTCCTCCATTAAATTGGGTGTCAATACATCCCACCATCTCTCGGCTTCCATGTGTTGCCCATGCTTCCCTGGAAATAACCCTAATGTGCATTTTGGGGGCCCCAAAAAGTATAAGACGGGTCTTATTTTCAGGGAAACATGGGTATTAGGGGTCTGCAGGATAAATCATATAAGGGAACTAGGTATGTTTAACCCAACAAAGAAAAGAATTAGGGATGATATGATAACTGTATTTCAGTACATGAAGGGATGCCACAGAGAGGATATGATCAACTTATTCTCCAAAGCTCCTGAGGCTAGGACAAGAAGTGAACTTCTACATTTCAAAGCATTTGAAAGCATTTCCTTCTGCTAAGGCTACTGGCATATCAACAGTATCATAGCAGAACATAATTAGTGCCACAGTATGATTCACAGAGAGACACAATTATAGCATACCACATTATCTTCTGTACCCTGTCATAACACTGTGTAGAGTATTAATAGAGTCAACATTTTCTCCCCAACCAGACATTGTTCTTCAAGGAATTGTAGATAAGGCAGGCTCGAAAAATCAGGGAAATCCATGTACTCCAAATCCATTGGCGAGGTCCATTTTATTCTCTGAATTCATAGTGACATAAGCCCAAAGTGGATTTTCCCCCAATGAGAATTTCCCATGTATTTTACCAGGAAATGTAGATAATGCAGGTTTGAAAAGAATCCTTTGCCATAGCTCAGTTTTCAGAGCATATGGATGCTTAGTGGGACCCTGGCTTTATAAACTGGTCTAATCTACATTTCCTTTTAAAATACATGGAAAAATCCAATGGGGGGGGAATTGAGTTAGGGTTAGATAAACATGAATTGGGATAGCAAAATGGACATCACCAATGATTCTCAGTGCATGGGTATGCTTAGAAGGGTGGTGACATTTCCATCCTGCTTTATATACATTGCATGGGAAAAGCCCATTGGGAGAAAAACCCAATTACAGTTAAGGTTAGGTCATCATGCAGTCAGAGTTAAGGTTAGGGTTAGGTCACTATGAATTCAGATAGCAAAATCACCAAAGAACTTGCAGTGCATGGGTATGATTAGGAGGGCACTGACTTTTCAAGCTACACTTTATAGTAAAATACCTGGGAAAATACCATTGGTGGAAAATCCATCTAGGATTAGGGATAGGGCACCATTCATTCAGAGAGCAAAACGGTCATCACTAACAGATTCAGAGCGCAAGGTTATACTTAGGAAGGGGCTTACTATTCGAGCCTCATTTATATATGTTTCCTCTTAAAATACATGGGAGGGAAAATCTACTTAGGGTTAGGGTTAGGTCACCATGCAGTTGGATAGAAAAATGGATATCACCAACATTTTTACAGTGTACAGGTATGCTTAGGAGGACACTGACTTTTCCAGCCTGCCTTATCTACGTTTCCTGGTAAAATACATGGGAAAATCCCATTGGGTGAAAATTCTCTTAGGGTTAGGTCCAGTGGTGGGATTCAAATAATTTAACAACCAGTTGTCTGCTCTAATGATATCTTCCAACAACCAGATCACCAAACTGCTCAGAAAGTTAACAACTGGTTCTCCCAAAGTGGTGCGAACTGGCTGAATCCCACCACTGTTTAGGTCACCATGCAGTCAGAGAGCAAAATGGACATCACCAATGGTTTTGCAGTGTATGGGTATGCTTACGGGGGCACTGACTTTTTGAGCTTGACTTACCTGTGTTTCTTGGTAGAATACATGTGAAAATCCCATTGGGATCCACTTAGGATTAGGGTTTCCATATATTTTACCAGTAAATGTAGATAAGTCAGACTCAAAAATTCAGCACCCTTCAAAGTATACCCATGGATTCCAAATCCATTGGTGATGTCCATTTTGCTACGTGAGGACAGTCAATTTTTCCCCAATAGGATTTTCATGTATTTTACCAGAAATGCAGATATGGCAAGGTCAAACGTCAGTGCTTTCCTAAGTATAGCTATGCAGACCAATTCTAGTGGTGATGACAATTTTTCTATCTGACTCCATGGTGACCTAACCCTAACCTTAATTGGATTTTTTCCCAATGGGATATTTCCATGTACTTTTACCAGGAAATGTAGATAAGGCAAGATCAAAAAGTCAGTGCCTCCCTAAGCATACCTATGCATACTGATTGCATTGGTGACTTTGCTCTCCAAATTCATGGTGACCTGACCCATGAATTGGTGTCTATCCTAGAAGAAAATCCCATGCGTACTATCTTAATTAATCCAGAATTAATCCAGAATGACCATTATTCTGTAGCTCTATACTCGCAAATATCTATCGGGAACAGAACCATACTTCACCAAGATATATTTTATGTGGATAGTTATTTAGTCACATTAGTGCTTTCTAATGTTGATGTGTCACATAAATTCACTTTATTCTTTGAGGTCTTCCCTGCTGGTATTTCCTATTCTTAACAAGAATATCTGTAACTTTATTGCTTAGCAAGTTCTGCTATGATAACAGTGAATAGCTATTTTCTCTCATAAATAATAGCAACCTAAAGACAGCTGAATCAATTCAAAACACTTTTGAGGAAATTTGTGGGGAATTCAGAGGTAGAAGAATTGTGAGGATAGAAGTATAAATTAATTTGTCAGTAATTGATGTGTCACTTATAAAGGTGTTTTATTGGTCTATTCTTCCTGTGTTTTATTCATCTGATTTTCACAACAAGCTCTTTGTTTAAATGGAGTATTAATGTATGGATCTATTTCAATCCTGATCTGGAAAACACTTACACCACAAAGGACATACATAGGTCTCTCACATATCCATCCTTTTCTCTCTCTCAACCTTTCTGAATTGAGGTGTATCCAAAGACTCATTTAACTGTTTCACTACAGTCTGGAGATTATTTATTTATTTATTTATTTATTTATTTATTTATTTATTTATTTATTTATTTATTTATTTATTTATTTATTTATTTATTTATTTATTTATTTATTTATTTATTTATTATTTATTTATTTATTTATTTATTTATTTATTTATTTATTTATTAGCGTTTATATACCGCCCCCTCTCCCGAAAGGGACTCGGGGCAGTGTACAGTCCGTATCAAAATACAACAAATTAAAACATAGTAATAACTACATAAATACGTGTATGAGAGGAGGATAAAATATGCCAAACTGTACAGCTAAATAAATAAATCGATACAAAAGTTTAAAATCCCAATGTCATATCAGGTTAAATTTAAAACACTATCCCTCTAAAAACCAGTAAGAATGTGTATGCCAGGAGGTAGACGTTATAAATTATGCCAGACCAGCCAGTCGGAACAGGTGTGTAATTAAGCACACCTGCATAATCATGTGATTGTTGGTCTAGAGAACAGATAAAATCACCAGCCAATCAGCATTTGCCTTTCCCACAATAGTTGAGCACAATGAGTGGTCATCCAATTAATGCTGGTTTACTTACTAGTAATTTAATAAAAATGTATCCCTTCCTCAGGTCCATGTCTAAATAAATAACCCTTTCTTTATATAAAAAGAGAGAACAGAAATGCTAGCATTCCCCTGAATTTCTGTACACCCACTGGGGCATCTTCCATTGCTTTCCAAGCACACCATATTCTCATGCTGAGAATATTGACTTTAAACTCTTTCCTAATCATGTAGGTACTTGGAAAGCAAATATGAACCAAAGGTTTTCTCCAATGATGGCAAAGAGAAGCCTCAGAAGCACCAAACAGCACTACATTGACTTGAAATAACATTATCTATTCTAGATACATTATATATAGTGCATAGTCTATGTCAGAAGGGCTCACATTTTGAAGAACCTGGTTATAACTTTATGTTATCAACAGGGGGCTCATCTTACCTCATTAACACAGCCGCACTTTTCCCTGGAAGGCCTCATAAAAACTAACTGGAAAGAAAAAAGCCTGCTAAATCTGATGGTATTTACACAGTCCCTTCTGTTGCTTTCTTGCCAGTTGCTATTTATAGCTTTTTTTCTTATAAAATAGTATAGTCTTGTGTTCTTAATATACACTAAAAGGACTTCTTGAGAAATGAGGAATATTTAATTTTCATTAAAGAATGGAAACTGTATGTGTACTCTCTCTCTCTCTCCCTCTCCCTCCCTCCCTCCCCCTCTCCCCCTCTCCCTCCCTCTCCCTCTGTCTCTCTCTCCCCCTCCCCATCTCTCTCTCCCTTCCTCCCTCCTCCACCATGGAGACTTTGAGAAAATGTTGACTTTTATCTCTCAGCATCCCACACCCTTGCCCATGCTTAGTAGCTCGGTTTCTTGAGATTTGTACATCTGAAAGTTCTCAAATCGCACAGATTTTATTATCTAATAGATCTCATTCTTGGTTATAGTTCCATCTAATCCAAACAAATCAAATAAAGCAAAATACATATATTGAAGATCTGAGATAAATAAAAATCCCTGCTACTAATTTTGCTACTCCTTGATACAAAATCTGATATTTTTTCCCATTATTATGTAGTATCAGTACGCAAGGTGCAATAGATAACAAGAACATCACAGAACATTTGAATGATTTATCTTCAAAACACTTAATTTGTAATATATATATATATATATATATATATATATATATATATATATATATATATATATATATATATATATACATACATACATACATACATACATACATACATACATACATACATACATACACTAGGATACAACAAATGGCATGCCTGTTGTTCAATAACCTACACTAAAATGTTCTCACATTTAAAATGTGGTACAAACCAGAAAAGCTGTGAAATTCAAGTGCAGAGTAAGACAGCTGGCCTGCTACTTTGGCAATTGAATAATGGCAGCTAAATGCATGCTTCTTTCTTTTTCAGTGTATCACTATATAAATATGTAGTTTCACTCCTTTCATGGGGCAATAAGGATCTCATTTCTGATTATTAACATCAACAAATAAAAGACCATAAAAATAAAGCACTTCTACTTACTGTAGTTCTTTCATAAATTACGGATTAATGATTAAAACTGGTACGTACATATTGCAGTCCTTTATACAGGTATAATTTTGGACTGATACAGCAAGATACAATGTTCTGAATGAGAAATTATGATTTCATAATGACTTGAGAGAATCTTCAAGAATTTCAGGCTCACATATTCACCAAATGTTTTCCAGTAAGAAGAGGCAATGAACAGTATCTTCTTCTGTTTCTAAACAAATCATAGCTCTTTTGATTTGATCAGCTCTTCGCTGATGATGTAAAACTATTCAACACCACTAACAATACTATCACCCTTCAAAAAGACCTTGACTAGATGTCAGATTGGTCAAACAAGTGGCAACTTCAAATCTCAACCAACAAATGCTCTGTCTTACACCTTGGCAAAAATAACCCAGAACATAAAATACAAGCTAGATGGACATGATCTTGTAGATGACCCGCACTCTGTCAATGACCTTGGAGTACTCATTTCTAAAGATCTAAGTGCCAGAGCCCACTGTAACAACATTGTCAAAAAGGCATTAATAGTTGTTAACCTAATCTTGCGTAGCTTCTTCTCTGGTAATATTGTATTACTAACTAGAGCGTACAAAACATTTGCTAGACCAATTTTCGAATGCAGCTCATCTGTCTGGAACCCGCACTGCATATCAGACATTAATACAATTAAGAGAGTCCAAAGATATTTCACGAGAAGAGTCCTCCATTCATCTACCCGCAATAAAATACCTTAGGCCACCAGACTTGAAATTTTGGGCTTAGACAATTTAGAACTATGCCGCCTTCAGTCTGACCTAAGTGTAGTACATAAAATTATCTGCTACAATTTCCTACCAGTCACTGACTACTTCAGCTTCAACCGCAACAATACACAACAGATACAAACTTAAGGTAAACTGCTCCAAACTTGATTGC